>NW_008824618.1:458545-465657 GCF_000699105.1 Pygoscelis adeliae
GGAGTAAAGAAGGGTGCTCATGTGGTTATAGCCTTCTTGGTGGAAAGACTTTCTTTAAGAGGAAGGCTTTGGGACGTTCTTTAAATCTCTCATCTTGGTCTGTCACAGCAGCTTTGCCCCAAACCCCTGAAGCTAATTAGCATGTGTTCATGGACTGCAGTTTAATTTTTTATGCAACTGGAAAGTGATTAAAAATTAAAATCAAAGACTAATCCAGCTCTGGATCTGACTGATGGCCACTGGAGGATTTGTAACATTAATCTGAGGCACTCATGCTACCTCTGACCTCAGGAAGGTGGCAGCTGTACACTGTGCCAGCTGGAAATTTTGCATCACTCAGTTTCAGATGAAGCCTTTAATGAGGTTGCAAACATACAGATCACTGACACCTCTCCTCCTTCTTCCCTCAGGAGGAAGGGATGCAATTTCCTCAGAGGCTGGAGGAGAAAGAGACTTATTTTTCAACGAATCAGTCTGACTACACTGCCTTAAAAAGGCATGAGACAGAACCTCCAAGCAACAAGAATATTAGTTACTGTTGGTGTTACAAATGCTAATGTTGCAATTACTTTCAAGTGGGCTGCTTTATTTGAAGGAAATGTATGCGTTGGTGGTAGAACCAGTGGGAATGACATTTAAGGCTGCATGTCAACATGCTGTGGCCAGACTAACCAGCCTAACCAGTTGCATTCATTCATCAAAAGAAGACTCAGAATGGACTCCATTAGTCTTCTGCCTTTGAGTTCTGAAAAGGTTGGGGAGAACGATTCGCACTCTGAGGCGTCAGAGGGAAGCAGTTGGAGCCATTTATCCTTCTGGGTCATGGGGGAATCTGAAGGCTCACTGTGGCAAAACAGGAGAGGTCCAGCTCACCAAGCATGGAGAGCTTTCTTGTGGCCACGACCATGAGGAGACACCTTTTAGAGACACTAATGCCATCTCCATGTTCTGGTTTGTGTGAACTGTGGCAACGTAGAAGGCATTTGTTTATACCACATTTTGGAGCTGGGTAGTCAGCACTTTTTCAGTTACTTTTACTACTTTGAGTTATTATTCACCTTCAGTTTTTAAGACTTTTCTTCCTTTTCTCTGCATTCTCACCCTTTTTCTTCATATGCTTCTTTTCACCACCAGTTTCTTAACAGTAAAAAAATAAATGTGTAAATCAGAGAAAGTTATTTTTCTTGCGTGAAGAAGGAAAAAAACAGCTGGAAACATTTCATAAAAAGACAAAAACCATGTAAGGCATTTAGAAAGAAATACATTTTGTTTCTTGCAAATTTGCCTAGTATTTTTGAGCAAATCTACCTAGTGTCTATTTTAATGGTTTACATATAAATATATATTCTAATCATAATTCATAAAATAAACCTTATAATTATGATTGCTAGGAAAATAAAATGCAGTGTGTTTTATGCTTCTTTCCCTGGGAAAGTGCTGGCATTCTGGTGCACTGAAGGAATCAGAAAGATTTATCTGAGACTCACATGTTCTAACATAAAAGTGATTCTCCAGGAGTTCAAAACAGAAGAAATAATCTGGAAGTATCTATGTATATACCTTCACTGTGGTTTAGCCCAGATTTGTAGATAATTCAAAACAAAACATTCTTGCAACACTTTCTAGAGGTGGTATTAGAAAAACAATTCAGTATCAAGTTGAATGCCTAGAATTATGGACTTTCATTTGGTATCTTTATTCTTTTGGAGGTCCTCTTTCTTGAGTAGTACCAATGACTTGTTTCTCTTACATTTTCATTGAACTTGTGGTAAGTTTAGAAAATGGTAAACTCACCTTTCTGGTGTTCCAGGTGAGGAAGTGACAGGTGAGCACATTTTCCTGCTCAAATTAATGTGGTTGAACTCCACGTAGCTGTACTGACCTGTGACTCTCCCACCAGTTCCACCTCTGGTTGGGACACATCATCTTTATAGTTCTTGGTGTTTTAAATTCCAAATTAAAGAGGTATTTCTGACAAAAGCTGCTGCCCCACATGCCTCCTCAAAAAAAATACACTTTGAAAGAGCTTGCAGTGTATTTTGTAACAATACTGTTCAAACAAATCATTTTTGTGTTTATAAGAATTTGGAAATTGAGAACAAAAAACCTAAATTATCCATCTTGCTATCCTAGAAAAATGTCAGGTTTTGAGTCTCACACATCATCAAATCAATGGCACTAGCTGTCTCTTGAGTTCCAGGAGTTTTACAAGCCCAGAGATATGTTATGATTTTCTGTGCAAAGAGATGGGAAAGTTAAACACAGGAAAACTTCTTAGAATAACCAGAGGATCAGTATCATCAATATTTTTCAGTGTCATGTCTCCTGCCTCTTAGGAGGTTGCCTCTTCAACCTTTTTTATGGTTGAACAACAGCAGAAACCAACATTTTATTTAATGTATTTAGATCAGAACTCCTTGCAGCCTGGGAATACAGAGTGATTTTAAAATACATGTAAAATGGGGGGCAATCATTTAATGCATCTTTTACAGGGAATATGATAATACCTTAATTTCAACCAAAAGAGACAGGCTGAGGAGAAGTTAAATGAAGTTGCTTAAAAGAAACAAACAAACAAGAAGGCTTAATTCCCGTAAGTCCTCCTAGACATAAAAGTCCTGTCCATATTAACAGTGGCTGTCCAAACAAAGGACATTTATATGAATCCATGTTTATTTAAAGTGCTGGTATCTCACAGTCTCTCTGCCTTAGTTCTAATGGAAAACTTGACAATAGCACCTGACTATGTGATGGGCTGTTACATATTTACCCTCAGAACAAGCATCTGAGGTGGAGGACTATCGTCCCCATTCACAGAAGGAGAACAAAAAGTACAGTGAAACTAAGACCACTTTGATAACTTGAGATAAATAGGTACCCTCTTAATCGCAGTTAGCCTGGCCCTGTGATTTACAATGGAGGGTTGTTCATTCTGCTCTTCAGGAAAACACGTGACGTAAAAATAAGCAAACTCCTTTTCTTCCAGGCATCCAGAACATTGTGCTCTGAATTTGTACAGATGCTTTTGAAGAGATAGAGTTGCAGTCTTAATTGCCAGTCCTTATTAACCCAGGATGTGCTGGCCTCGTTTATACTAGGAAGTTAAACAATCCCAGGGAACATTGCTAAGACCTGGAACTCAACTGTCATCACTGTTAAAAATGTTAGACTGGTTGCTGGTGACCTTTTCACTTGGACTAACCAATACTCCCTCTGTCAAACAACTCTCAGCACAGTGCACCAGTTAACTGGCCAAGGGCCACACTGAGTGGATAGTTTGGATGGAGCTGACATGTTTTGGAGAGTTTAATATTGTGCCCATTGTCAGACTGTGCCAGCTAACCTTAAGCTAGAGAATAGGCTCTGGGACAGCTATTTACAAGCAAAGGTGTGCTACTAACTCCAGTTCAGTAACACTGGTTTTACAGCTAGCCAGTAGCAAGGGCATCATGATTGCACCCAGGAAGCAGAGCACATGGGTGGAAGTGGAAATTAGTGTACTCCATGATGGGTTTTCCCAGCTAGCTCTGTGTTTTTGATCTGTCACTCCCTTATTCTTCTATTCTTAATAGTGGTATCTCCTTCAGTTGCCAGGCATCCATTACTTTATTATTTTCAGAAGTACCTTTGGTCTGAGAGTTCCCTGAAGAGATCATTTGTTTCTCCCGAGAATTGGTAGCAGAGAAACGATTTCCATCTTCATTCCCTCTTGAAACCAGTGAGGTGACAGCCCCTCCTTAATATTCCTCCCATCCTGAGAACAGCTTTCCCAAAGCAAATATGGAGTCACAAGTCATGTGAAGCTTCCATGGTTATGGCCTGTGAAAGGTACCTTTGACATCACACTAACAAATAGGGATATTTGTCACCCAAGTGATGTCTTGGTTATTCCTCTCCTTGTCTTGGTATCAATTATCTTTTGAGCATTTGAAGCACTCTCTACTAGAGATGTTAGAAAATGCATTGAAGCACAGTAGAACCAGGTTATTCCAGGAATCTGTGGAGGAACCAGTTTGTTGTCCATCATATAGTGTAGACTTCAGCAGTTGACTAAGCCTCTTAAGTTAGTAGCTAATTGCCCATAATCAGTGGAGAGAGACCAGCCTGAGAGAGTTGGGGTTGTTCAGCCTGGAGATGAGAAGGCTCTGGGGAGACCTTATTGAGGCCTTTCAATATATAAAGGGGGCTTATAAGAAAGACAGAGAGAGACTTTTTACCAAGGCCTGTAGTGACAGGACAAAGGGCAATGGTTTTAAACTGAAAGAGCATAGATTTAGGTTGGATATAAAGATGAATTTTTTTTATGATGAGGCTGGTGAAACACTGGAACAGGTTGCCCAGAGAAGTTGTAGATGCCCCATCATTGGAAATGTTGAAGGTCAGGTTGGAGAGGGCTCTGAGCAACCTGATCTAGTGAAAGATGTCCCTGCCCATGGCAGAGGGGTTGGACTAGATGATCTTTAAAGGTCCCTTTCAACCCAAACTATTCTGTGATTCTACGCACCTCTGGAAAGCCATTCAGCCCATCCAAAGATATGACTTGTCCTCTGGAAGCACCCATCTTTCTTTACTGACTACAAATTTAAACTATGGTGGTTACGCACTTAGTTAAATAGTTGGAAGAGGAATTATTATTAGGAGGGTAATCTAAGCTATTGCCCCCCATTATCAGTGCTGCTGGGAATGAATTTATAAAATACAATTAGCAGACAGTTTCTTTGCAATTATAAAAGAAAGTACTGTTACTGAAAGAAAATTCTGTTACTGAATTATGTTTAATTTACTAGCATGTTTACTAGAAATAGGCAAACAATTAGATAATTTGACCGAACATATATTCCATATACAGTTACTCCATATTTCAAAGATATTGTGGTCTATGCCAAGAGCAGACATGTTGCTCTGATGTTGAAGGAATCATCACTTCCACCAGATTCATTTCTGTGTGCTTTTACTTTGCTGCAGGACTCCGACTGCATAAAGCGGGACGGTGTACATATGCATGGAATTATTTGCTGCTTCACACAAATGCAGATACATCAGGAGAAGAACAAAGCAACTTTATTCCAGCTTGAAACATCATCACACAACTGGAGTTAGCCTGTTAAAAGAACAGGATGTGTAAGGAAGGAATATTGGTTTAAAATATTTCAGAATTCATTCAATCACAGCCAGTTCAGCATTGGTTAGAAAAACCAGAAGCAAATATCACCATAAGAATTTTTCAAATATCTCATATCCATTGTTTTTTATACTAAAAAAATAACAAAACTACAAAAGTCAGTCACTCCTCACATAACAGTTTTGGAAAGAAGTAAATGCGGACTTATTTTTGGATTGGATTTGCAAGAGACATTTCGGTAAATAGAAGAGAATAATCACCCTCACAATAAAATCATGATAGGATTTCTCAAAAAGCCATCTTCTATAACCCTTCCTGAGTAAGTTCTGGTAATTACTTGTGAGTTGATGCACTGACCTCACATATGTAATACTTCAAATTAAGTTTTGGACACTGGGTGCATCCCCATTCCTGACTGGTGCAGCACAAAGACAGAAGAACAAGGGTTTTTTTCACTGCTATCCATTATGGCTCTAGCAGGATGTGTCCATACCATGTCTTTACCAGAAATGTAGTTCATGCCAGCTACTGGTGCCAGTCACATGCTATACATGCATGGAGAGCTAAATACTGAAGAACCAGGCATCTACATTACAAGTGGACACTCTCAACAGTGCCTCTGGGATTGACTTCAAATTCAGTTACACCAGGAAGGAAACTACCTCCAGTGCCTGAGGTGTGCATGAGTGTGTATCGTAAGACAGCAATTGGCAAGACAATTTGCACCTAAGAAGAACCCATTCAGTTCACTAAAATGTTAATACAAATCCACCCATTGTATACTAGATTTAAAGAACTGGGTATTCTAGAGCAAGGTCATGGCCCAGATTTTATCCCTAGTCAAATTCTGTACTAAAATTCATACCTGTGGTACATGGCACCAGTTTTCAAAGAGACAAATTTAGGGATCATTGAAAGTTATGGCTGGAATGAAGCAATGAATCATCTAGACCATTTTCCCAGTCTTATCCCCATGCAATGGTAATTAACAAGTTTTCTGGAGTTTCAACAATTTTATTAGTTAAAAATTTACTAGAGTTTAACTATTCTTTTAGTTTGAAATTTTTTGTATTACCTAATTATAGTTTCCTCTTTTCTAAATTGTCAATTTATTCTTATTCTGCTTATGAAAGGCATAGAAAAAAGCTCATAATCTTTCTCTTCCTAGGTCTTTTACATATCTTATCATGTCACCAGTTCATGTCCCACTCCACTCAACTGCAATCTTCCCTTTTAAAAAAACAGTTCTTTTTGCATTTCCACAGAGGTCATGTTTTCTTAATCCCTGGGTTTTTTGTTCACCTTTGGACTCTGTCCAATATGTCTATATGTTTCTTTAAATGTGGTGCTGAAACTGGGCAGAGTACTCCATCTGAGGTTTCCCTGGTGCTGAGTAAAATGGAATAATTATCTCCTCTGCCTCAGAGGCAACACTCCTGTTATCACACTCCCAAATGAGAGTTGTCTTTTTTGCGGTAGCATCAAAGAGCAATGGATAGGTTTTGTACTCCCCTATAGTCCCTAGAGCCTTTTCCACACTGACGCTTTCCGGCTAGTTTGTGCAGTTGATTTTTCTTTCTTATGTGATCCAGAGTTTGCAGAGTAAGAGTATGCATTTCCTGCACCTTGATGGTAAGAGGAGTGGTTTGTTGATACAGAGAAATCTTTCACACTGATGTTTTTTCAAGACAATTTATATGCTGGAATTCATACAGAAAATTGTTTGATGAACTTATGCAAATTTTGTAATTGTCTTTCAAAATGGGTTACACTTACTTTGGAATAACTTTGTGAGAATGAAGCTAACACAGACATACGTCTGTACTATAAAAGTAAAGATTTGTTGCATATGGTTTGCACTGTACCAGTCTATTTATGTATGTAGCTTCTAATGTTTGACTGTTATGCTATTTTGTGGTGAGTTAACCCTTGGCTAACAGCCAAACACCTACCCAGCTGCTCACTCACTCCCCACCCCCCACCCCCCCAC
>NW_008824618.1:465743-468868 GCF_000699105.1 Pygoscelis adeliae
GGTCAAGAAAAAGACAGGGAGATTACCTACCAATTACCATCACAGGCAATACAGACTGAACACGGGGGCGGGGTGGGGGGGAGGCAAGGATTTATTGCCAATTAAAATAGATTTGGGTAGTGATTTGTTCAAAAGACAAACACTAAAACCTTTTCTCCTCCTCTACCAGGTTCGACTTCACTCCATCAACCCAGGTGCCTTTACACGCCCCCCAGCAGCACAGGGAGGATCAAGGATGGGAGTTGTGGTCAATTCATAACAGTTTCTCTCTGCCACTCCTTTCTCCTCACACTTTTCTTCTGCTCCAGCTTGGGTCCTTCTCACCGGCTACAGTCCTTCAGGATAAACCTGTTCTGGTGCATATCCTCCTTGGGCTGCAGTCCTTCAGGATAAACCTGCTCCATGGAGCATGGGTTCTCCATGGGCTGCAGAGAACAGATGCTTGGAGCACCTCCTGCTCCTCCTTCTCTGACCTTGGTATTCCCTCTCTTGCTTCTCACTCTTTTTTGTTCCCTCCTCCTATCTCTGTCTTGTGTTATTTGCCCTTTCTTGAATGTGTTTTCACAGCAGTCCCACCAGGTCCCCAGAGGCACCACCAACTCCCCAGACTGACTGAGCTTTGGCACACTGTGGGTCTGTTGTGAAGGTTGCTGGAACTGGCTGGAAGCAGCTGTGACCAACACAGGGCAGCCCCTGGCCTCTCCTCACAGAGGCCTCTCCTGCAGCCCCCCACCGCCAAAGCCTTGCTACGTAAACCGAACACGCATCTGAATGTCAATTCCTTAACGAAATGCTGAATCTCACTCGGTAGTCTGTCTGGGGGCATGCAATTTTGACATTATCCAACCCTTTCTACAGCAACATCACAATAGCTGTGCAAAGACCCCGGCATTTCTCATAAACCTCTGCCAAAATCACAGGACAGCAAAGGAAAGCTTGAGGAAAGTTAGAAGAAAATAAAATCTTTGTTTTCAGAAAGGCAACAAGCATAAATTCAGCTTTGAATATTTAAAAAATCAGCTGCAACTAGCATAATAATACTACAAGATAACAGCCATTTCAAACCAGAACAGAAGAGAGCTAGATTTACTGCAATAGCAATTTTATGGCCAGAATGTTATCCATGTTATCAGTCTGAGTAATATGTTACACAAATAATTCTAAAATGGTGATGTTGTGAGAGTAGCACTTGCAATAAAGAGGACTGCCAGAATGTAATCCACATATATTTTCCTAGTAAGCATTTCTTTGGGATTTTTAATTATTTCTATTCTAAAAACAAAACATGTTTACAGATGTTATTGTCCTGAATTATTGTAAATTATCTTTACAGAAAGAACCTTTTCAGGTTACAAAAATTATGTAGCTTTCATTTACATTAAAATATATCTTTTTGTGGTCATTAAGAGAATTATATTACTTGAGGTAAAGCATATTCAAGGACCTACACATAAATAAAACCAGGTACATTACAACCACTATTGTGATATTTATCATTGATGGAGCTTATGATTGCAGAACTATATAAAAATCTTTAGGGGTTACCTTAGCTTAATGGTGTTCTTCCCTTTCACTCACCATCCATTTCTTATTGCAAACATCTGCTTGGAAATAAAAAGGGTTTTACATTTCCCTGGGACATACTTGGCTCTACAAGAACATTGCTCATTTTATTTAAGAAATACTTAAGTTTAATCAAGTTTTTAATTCCAGAAATATTACAGCCACTCATCTTGAATGACTTGCGACTCTAATCTATATATTTTAAAATGTCATTAATGAAAAAGAATAACGTAATAGCTATTGTTGGATTACATAGCAGAAAATGAACTTCTTTGCTTTCTCTCTTGATTAGTGCTCTGGCATTTATTCAGTGGCTTGGCCTTGCTCATTTTAGCCTTGGTGCAATAATAATAACAAATGAACCCTATTACCCTTACTGTTCACTTACTTCTGTTCTGATGTTAGGTACTCTCCCGTTCATCTTGTAAATTACAACTAATATAAGGGAGAAATATCTCTGTATGAATAAAAGAAAACAAGCTCCTTATAAACTTTACAAGAAACATTCTTTGTGAAATAAATCTAAGGGTTTTGGGGAGAAGAAAATGATGTGTTTTGCACTCACACTGATGAATGCAAAAATTATATACCGTATTTTACTTACTAATGTGAACTAGTAAAATTCATGGCATGCTGTTTTACAGGCAGTAAAATACTTTTTCCAGATGTGGCTTCATAATTCTCCAAAGACTATCATAGTTATCATAAGATTTATGGAGGATAATTTATTAATCACGGTTTTTTTAACTTTGGAAATCTGTTTAGTAAGATGAAAGGGAGCTTTAAAATAAGTCATTTTAACCAAATGTGGATGGCATTATGATATCAAGTTACTCCTTTTGTTCAAATTATTTTTAATGACTTTATTTGTTTTATAGCCTCCACAAGTCAGTACCAACTTGGTGGTAATGATATATCCGGTAAAACTCTAACATTTTGAAAACGAGCAAGAAAACTTTTTCTAACATACTAAATTAACTGAACTGTGCTATACTATTGTTATAGCTTATTTAGGGATATGTAAGCTACTTAAATTTATTTTTATAAGATTTGAAGGAGACAAAGCTTATAAAAACTATGCCTCACGACTTTAACCCAACTTCCTTAATGAAAGTTTATAAGTGGATCATATGCATAAAACACTGCAAGGACTGAATGCTGATTTAAAATCTATATTTTACAACCAAGTTTATACTGCTGAAGCAGTTTCATTAAATCTGCAGTGAATATTAAAGTCATGATAGGTCTGATCCTGGAAGCTATTTCATGCACAGACGGCCTGGTCCAAAGTGTGGCATGGTTAGGGAAAATAATTTTCTTAACCTTTGTAACCTTTGGGTCATACCCAGAGCTCCTGGTTAACTGAGTTCAGCACCTGGGCTACAGTTCCATGCCAGATCGATTCCTTCATTGCTACCTCCAGCTGAACCACATGAATGGCAGCAAATACAGATAAACTGTATGTCAGATTTGTGAATGACATCCAAGACCACAAGGGCTCAAGTTCAGTTGCCTGCAAATAGGCATCTAGTGCCTACTGATTTGCCTTAGTGTCCTGCTAG
>NW_008824618.1:468887-474502 GCF_000699105.1 Pygoscelis adeliae
GAGTTCAGTTCCCCAAAGGGCTTGTGTCACAACTTCCAGACCTGTCCAGTTGTCCTAAGATATTTTAGGGTATTTTACATGCCACTAGAGGCCGAGGTTTAGGCAAATGAGTTGAGCTTTAGCTCTCCATTGGCTCTAATGGGATCTCAGATACTATCATGCTTGTAGACACCTACTTCCTGACATCTAAATGCACCTTAAATTGAATCATGCCCTGTGTGTTGTGAAGCCATGAAGGAGACATGAAGGCAATTGGATACCCATTTGACATTTGTCTTATGGAGTGCAACAGAAAGAAAAAAAAAGTTTAAAATAGATTGGGGTTACTGGCTGAAGTTCAAGAGAATACTGTCACAAAACATTGGCATGTTGGAGGAAGCAACTGGAGGAGATGGTAAGGATTGCATCAGCTCCTGTTATGGGAAATGACTCAGCACTTGATATACAGGTTTGTAAATTGATGTTCTTAGGTAGAAATGACTGTCAGAACTATTTTTCATCTGTACCATATCACACAACCCAAGCTTTATCTTTGTGATGTGAACACTATAATAATTACCAATGCCTTCACCACTTCACAACCGACTTTATGCAAACAAAGTGGAAAATAAACATTTACCTGCTTGTTAAAGATTTTCATACAGACTTTAGAACTCCAAATATTTCACCTTTTGTTAAGCACTGCCTAACAGCTAAGCAACCCTTTAGCTCTGTGAGACCATAGAGCTGGTTCTTAGAATCATCATAGAATGGTTCTTATGGTTCTTATGATTTTATGATCTGTGTATTAAACTAGTTAAATAATTCTACAGCTTACCTTGTGTATTATATATTGTATGAAGATGCTTGTAGTAAAGTTGCTGTCAATAACCTTATGGTGCAGAACTCATCTCCTTTTAATTTCCAAACACATGTATGAATGAGTTAGAAGAGATGATGTGGCATTCATTTGGAGTTTAGGCTTACAAAATAAGTGAAGGAACTTTCCACCCCCAGTGCTGTTAATGTTCTTGCTCAACTCCATAGCATTAATTTGAAAACCCTGTCTGAGTAACGTGAGTGGTTTTTGTACGTGACATTGCAGAGGCAAGTTATCAAGAGGAGTATTTCTGATATGTCTTGATAAAGACTATACATCCTGCATATGAACATAAGTAGATACATCTATGTGTGCATATGCTTGCACAGGTTTTGAAGTAACCAAGCTAAACCTAAGCAAATTCAACCATGTAGCTGATTTCTGTACCTAAATTTGGAGCAGACAGTCTACATTCTATTACAGTACTGAAAATAATGAAGGTGTCTTGCCTAACTGTAGACTCCATTACAGATGTTTACATCCAAGGTAGTCAGTCATGTCTGTCTTTGTGTTTAACAGAGAAAAATAAACCTTTTCTGGGAGTAATTAATCTGTACCGTTTTGGATGTGTTTTAGAATGAGGATGAATTGTTCTCTGCAAGAGCCTGTTTCTCTTTATTGATTACCTAGGGCCTGGAAAACTAGTTCAGACTTAGACGCCTACTTTGTAGAAGTCTAAATTTGAGCAAATGAATTCCATATTCTGTGATAAGATAATTTCCTACTGATTTTGAGGATTCCAGATGTTCACAATTTTACCATATCAAGGTTTTCGTCAGGCTTACAAAAGCAAATAATCTGCATTAGGGGAACCCACCTTTTTAAATGAAGTGTTTTGTGTTCGTGCTGTTATTTCTTTCTTTTTCCTTATCCTTGCCAAACTAATTTCCTTTAAAGCAGTGAATAAGTATAAACCATTTTTGCAATTTTTAAAATTGTTTTATAGTATTTTAAAATTTTTTATGATTTTGGGAAGTTCTGACAATTTCTTTTTCTCACATCACTAGAAAGACTGGTGTGATATCTGAAATAAGAAGACATCAACATGCTGTTTTAATCTTTCACATGGTTTTATTTTTCATTTCCAACTGATGCTGAAAAAGCTGGAAGGCAGTTCACAGTCTCTAACAGCAAGTTCACACAAAGCTTTATATTCTCAGTGAAACCCTCCTCACTGTTGGTACAAAGAATATTGGAAAGATAATTTCTTGGAGTCCTCTACAAAAAATAGGATTTTTTTCTGGCACTTAGCTAAACTTTTCCTTGACAAATAGTTCAGTAACTAAAATTCATTAGTAGACTAGAGATTGTATTATGAAAATATGTATTTATCTTAAGAGTGGGAGTAATCCTCAGATGATTCAAACTGTGATCTGGCTATAATAATTCAGGCCCCACAACTCTTCAGAAACATTAAATATCACAACTTTACTATTTATATATGGTTCCTATTTTATAGCTTCTTTTATGCTATCCTGAGGGCTAGAAAAACTTTTTTCAAATTAATTCTGGCATATTCACATATTATATAACTCATCGACGAGGGAAGAGAGAAACTACCCAAGATCACCATAACCCCATAAAAAAAAAATTGTGAGAGCTGGCAATCCTGTGTCATTCTCTAAGAAACTATAAAAGACTTACAGGCCACTGTGCCTTCTCAAGCAAAGATGCTAAATAAAACCCTAACTTTGACACTGGTGTTCAACAGGTTGGCCTTCATAAGTCTGAAGAGCTCCCAGTTATTTCATTTAGAGTTCATTGCCAGAGAAGGCCTTCAAGACTAATCTCGCTGAACTTTAACACCTAAAAGCAAAAGTCTACTCTCCATTAGGGAACTTTGCCCCTTCATGAAACAATGGAAAAAATGGGCATTTCCAGAATATGGCTCACCTACTGGTGAATAACTCTCTGAAAGTGCCCTTTTCTCCCTACGTACCACCAAGAAAACCTAGGAAAAGTTTGTGAATCTCAGCGTCATTGATTTTCATGCAAAATGGGTCAGACTAATTAGATATCTTAGGGTTTTCTGTCACAATGTTTCACTTATATTTTTTCTTTACTCATTTCCTGGCAATCTTGTTGATAATTTGTTGGAACTAAATTGCTAAGACTTCATTTTGCATTCAGAATTACTACTAACCTTCCACTAAGAAGACACAATATTATCTTACTTTTTATACAGGGGCAAGCACAATAATAGCTATTACAAAAGTTTGTGCATAACAGTAATCAGGTATTTAACTTATTGCCAAATTGCTGCCAAAAAGTAAATTACCAAGAAGAACAGAGCTTGATGCAAAAAAGTTACACTATTAACAACCAAGGGACAATCATAATGTCTGGTTCTGCCAGATGTGTACTATAACATATATAAAATCTGGACTGAACTTTAAACTACTTTTTCCATCTTGTTAACTGAAATGTGTAAATTATGAACTGGTTGGCTATTAAACAAAACATCCATGGATGAAGACATCTTCTCTAACAAAAGAATGATTGTAGCCCAGTTTAAATTATTTTGGAACGATCCCAGATTGAAGAGAGCAATTCACAACTCTCAGGATAGCATGACCGAGAAAAGGCAGGCATTCTTTTAACAACCATGTTGGAACATGATCAAGCAAATTCTGCACTATCTCAAAAATGCCTGACAAGGATACCTGAGAAAATGCTTCTAGAATATCCAATTATAAAAAATGAAAGATCCATTCCCTTAACTGATCAACAACTATATTTTCGCATTGCAGCTCTATCCAAAAAGCATACAGAAATATTACAAGATGTCATTAAACAGAATAAAAATGTCCTTGACCAGTCTCTCACTTAAGAATCTTATCAGCAGAACAGAAGAGGACATCATGATAATTCCTTGCCTCAGAGATAATCTTCTTCCTTTACTGTAGGACCCTGCCAAGGTCTTACAACATTTTAGCATTCCTAATGTCTGTTCCAGGCAAGATCTGTAGTTTGGTTCTTCTCTTTTCATTCAAGGGCATAACACCAACTGCTATTAAAAAAGTATCATACCAAACAGAATAAAAAAGAGGCATAGTCTGAAGTGCCTTGTTCCATCAAGTCTAGGACATCCTTTATAGGAATGTGAAACATATGAACTCCAAAATGAGTACGGCAAGTTTATTGCAAGAAGGTTTTGAAGAGCAGAGAGTTCCTCTGTTTTTCACCCTTGTTTATTATTATAAGACACAATAAATGAATGTTGCTATCCTATTGTGAACAGTTTGCTATTTTGAGTTTGAATGTGCCTGCCTTTCAGCACTGACTGAAAAGATGACTAGTTCGAACTAGATGTATGTTCTGTAGATGGCTAACTTCAGGTGCAGTAAATCATTTCCATTTATTTCAGAAAATAAATGAATCAGCAGCCACCCAGAGATTCAATGGGACTTATGAGGCCTCTTCCCTCCCACTCCCCTCTGCCAGCCCTCACTACCCTTTTCTGCCTGCTAGGTCTCCTGCTCATCTCCTTCTCCTCCTTGGCCTTTTTCTCATGTCAGGATCTGCTCTGATCACAGGAAAATGAAGGGGGAAGATGCAGGGCTTTCAGCATAGCATCATTTGCCTCAATTGAAAAGAGCTGCGAGTGAACACCAAAAATCAGGGTTGTGATTCTGCCACCCTCCCAGGGCTTTCATGTCACCTCCATGCCATTCCCCAGATGTCCTTTTAAAGGGAGAGGCAGAGATTTTGGAGGAGATGGGCCCACCCCATCCCACAGCAAGACGGAGACGTGGTGCCCATGGAGGCATTCATTTATCTACTATTCCCACTGCCTGTCATGCTGCAGACAGGAGAACAGGCACTAGGGCCTCCATCTTCTCTGTTCCATGGTGGATACCAAACCTCATTGGCTCTCTGACACCTGCTGCCCTGAAGGCAGCTGTGGTGTGCAGTAGACCTCCAGGAAGTTGGGCAGCCCAAGCTGTCTCTGGAAGCCTGAAGCGGAAGACCTGTCCCAGGTCCCCCTCCTTAGGAACCTGAAGGGCCATTGTGGTCCTCTCCACAGAGGCTGCCAAAAGAGCTGCTGCCTGACTTGCCCGTACAAGGAGGGATGAGAAGTGAACAGGAGCCACTGCTACTCCCCAGGTGTGGTGGATTAAGCTTGGCTGGCTGCCAGGTGCCCACCAAGCCGCTCTCTCACTCCCCCTCCTCTACAGGATAGGGGGAGGAAGTAAATTAAAAAGTACCTGGGTCAAAATGAGGACAGGGAGATCACTTAGCAACTACTGTCAAGGGCAAAACACACTTGACTTGGGGAAGATTATTTTATTTTTTGCCAATTAATAAGAGATTAGGACAGTGAGAAATAAAAACAAAACTAAAACCACCTTCCCCCTACTTGCCCTTCTTCCCAGGCTCAGCTGCACTCCTGACTCTCCATTTCTTTCCCCTGAGGCAGCACAGGGGGATGGGGAATGGGGGTTGTGGTCAGTCCATAACACTTTATCTCTGCTGCTCCTTCTTCCTCACATTCTTCCCCTGCTCCAACATGGGGTCCCTCCCATGGGGTACAGTCTTTCATGAACTTCTCTAATGTGGGTCCTTCCCATGGGCTGCAGTTCTTCAAGACCTGCTCCAGCATGGGTCCTTTCCATGGGGTACAGTCACAGAATAGAATCATAGAATCATTAAGGTTGGAAGAGACCTCCAAGATCATCGAGTCCAACCGTCAACCCAACACCACCATGCCCACTAAACCATGTCCCTAAGCACCTCATCTACCCGTCTTTTAAAT
>NW_008824618.1:474999-514624 GCF_000699105.1 Pygoscelis adeliae
TGCCTGGGCACACTGCCGGCTCATGTTCAGCCAGCTGTCGACCAACACCCCCAGGTCCTTTTCCGCCAGGCAGCTTTCCAGCCACTCTTCCCCAAGCCTGTAGCGCTGCATGGGGTTGTTGTGGCCGAAGTGCAGGACCCGGCACTTGGCCTTGTTGAATCTCATACAGTTGGCCTCGGCCCATCGATCCAGCCTGTCCAGGTCCCTCTGCAGAGCCTTCCTACCCTCAAAGAGATCAACACTCCTGCCCAACTTGATGGCTCCAGTCCATCAGGAGCACACTGCTCCATGGGCCACAGTTCCTGCCAGGAGCCTGCTCCAGCATGGTCTCTCCACTGGCTGCAGCTTCCTTCAGGGCATATCCATCTGCTGCAGCGTGGGATCCTCCACAGGCTGCTGTGGATATCTGCTCAGGCATGGTCCTCCATGGGCTGCAGGGGGACAAGCTGCTTCATCATGATCTCCAAGGGCTGCAGAAGAATCTCTGCTCCAGCACCTGGAGCACCTCCTCCCTCCCCTTCTTCATTGACCTTGGTGTCTGCAGGACTGTTTCTCTCACATATTCGCACTCCTCTCTCTCACAATTGCTGTGCAGCATTTTTTACCCCTTCTTATCACAGAGGCACCACCACTGTCACTGATGGGCTCACCTTTGGCCAGGGGTGGGTCCATTTTGGAGCCTGCTGGAACTGGCTTTGGCCAACGTGGGGCCAGCTCCTGGTTTCTTCTCACAGAATCCACACCTGCAGACCCCCAGCTACCAAAACCTTGCCACGTAAACCCAATACACCAGGAAAGAAGAGACTCTCATGAGTTCACTTCAAGAGAAACACGTTTATTGGGAGAGCTCCTGCTGCCTCGTAAGACCTGGCAGGGATCTGCTGCTCACTGGGTTCATGCCCCACTGGGCCCTCTGCCCCTGGACACCTGAAAGACGAAGAGCACGGTCAGGCACCCAAAGAGCATGGTGGCCTCATCCTGGTGCCTGGTGGGCACGGAGGCTCTGCTTCCCATCCCCTTTGTCCTCCCCCTGGGGCTCTTCTCTCCTTTCTGCTGCTGCCAAATTGGGCCTTGCCTGTGCCTGGAAGCTTGGTGTCGGCACTCCAACAGCAAACAAGGATGAAGGTGAGCACACAGCAGCTGCTGCCTGGCAGAAGTGGTGTCTCTGGCCCAGGACTCCTGTGTCTGGCTGCTCTCATGGGGGCACGAGCCTGGCGGGAGCACACTGTGGCAGAAGGCACCCATGCCGAAACAGAGGGACCATACGGTGGACCCACACACATGGACCCGCTGTGATTGCTGGCCGACAACAGCCCTCTGCTGGCCCTGCTGCCTCTTGGCCCTGTCCTCGGGTAGAAGCCTTTCTTCTACTGTCCTTTCCCTTCCTGCTCCTGGGGCTGCTGCATCAGGTGAGAGCCTTCAGTGCTAGGCAGGTGTTTGTGGCACTAGGCTTTGCTCTTGGGGCAGAGTCTCCTGAAGCCAGCTCTGTCCTGGGAGCTTCCTTTGCCCTTCTCTGCTGCTGTCTGTCCTCTGCTCAGCAAGACAATGGGGAGCTCTGCTGCAGGGTCTGTCATTTGGCACCCCACATTGTCTGGGGGTTGCTCCAGCCATGAAGCCAGCAGCTGGTTCTGTAGGTCTTCAGTGGCTTGGCTGGCCCTGTAGTAATCCATGAGGGCTGTGAGGAGCTCTTCAAGATGGGGGATCTGAAGGCCAGTCCCCACAGAGCTGGAGGCAGTGGCAGAGCTGAGGGTATATCCTCACTGGAGGAGCTTCATGTCTGTGGGGAGGCACTTCTTGGAGGAGCTGTCAAGACTGATGGTAGCTCAGATGTCCCCACATCCTCACTGGAGCTGCTCTGGCCTTCCAAGGAGTGGTCTGCTTCTCCCACGGACACACTTCTCCAATGGCAGCTCTGGTTCCCCATGTCCCTGTAGGAGATGCTGGGGTTCTCAAGGGGTCTGATTGCCCCTGGGGAGCTTCCTCAATCTGTGTCAATGCCCGCTCTGCCTGCCTAGAAGGGGAAGGACTGTGCACATTCCCTTGTGTCCCAGGGCTCTTCTTCCCATTGGTGCCTGGCAGGGTCTTCTTGCTGGCCGTACTGCTGCTGCCTGCTGTTCCCACATGCTCCCTTTTGCATGGGGGTGTCTCCCCATCCTCCTGAGGCATCTCCTGTGCCGCTCTCAGGAACGCTGCTGGCCCAGTGTGGACTCAGCTATGGCAACATTTGTGATGCACAATAGGGGGAAAAGACCCTCCCCGAGCTGAGCTGAAATGAGGGAGGCGACAGTCACCTGAGCACTGGACCATGGCCATCACAGCTGGACCAAGCTCAGCACAGCTGGACCTTGGCCAGTCCACCCCATCCCGAGACCTGGCCCTGGGCAGGGCCATACAAAGCCTCTGGCTTCTCCCTAGGAAGGACCAAATCCCAGGTCCTGGCCTGCGCTGCCCCTCCGAGACCCCTTGAACTGCCTGCTGGCCCTCTCGAGTCCCACCCGGCCTCAGCCTGTCCCCATCCTCAGCGTGGTGTCAGGGTCTGTGCTGGGACTGCCCCCACCAGCTCCATGCTTGCCCTGATCCCTTGCTGTGGCTTTGGGATGGGCTTTGGGTGCCAGGTCCTGGCCTTCCTGTCCCCCTGTCTCTGCCACCCCTCACTGTCGTCTTCTGCCTGCTTGGAGATCCTGCTCACCTCCTCTTCCTCCTCTGCAGACCTGCACTGCTCCCAGCCCAGAAACGCAGCTGTGGTGTGCAGGGGACCTCCAGGAACATGGGCAGCCCATGCTGTCTCTGCAATCCTGAGACAGAAGGCCAGTGACAGGTTAAGATAAAATTTGCAGAGTTCAACTCTGTTTTCCTAACTCACAGTATATCTTTTTAGGCTTTTTTGTTCCATGAAATGAATATTCAGAATTTTGCACTTTTCTGCAGTTTCACATAGTTACTTAATTCACATGGCATTTTTTTTCTTCTCCCTGAATGGAAAACAAAGTAACAACACCATGAAAATTCTGACGTCTCCATTGCCTTTTCTATATGCCCTGAGGAGGGAGAAGAATCATAGCATTCATTAGATAAAAACAGCAGTTCTAAACAAACCCTTTGTTAATACAATGTCTGCCTCATAGTTTCAGACAGCCAAATCAAGCTATGCACTGAGAGTTGTTTACAGTCTGAAAAGTCACAGACAGGTACATGAAGTGATACCACATTTCTTTTTTAATGTTCAGATGGGAATTCAAAGGATTACTCAACAAATTATATACTCTGATTTCTGGAAATTGACAGCTGGGTAGAAGTAATGTTGTACTTATTGTTGAGCTCTTACGATTTTACTGCTTGTAAACTGATATGAAAGACTCAAACAGTAGGAGAGGACCATCTTTACTTAATTTATACATTTTATTCAACCAAAGGGAACATTTTTTCCCTTTTCTGGGAGTAGAATGCACAGTGTCTTTTGCAATAACTTTGCACACATGTTCATCGTGGCTCATAATGGCGGGTGGTTTCTCATCTTTATACCATCTTTTAATCATAAATTTTCTATGAATCACAGAATGTTTTCACTTGAAAGGTTCACAGGATTGACATCTGTTGTGTAGAGTGATACAGCTGAAGAAGACCTAATGCAGACAGTTTAATGTTACTTAGAGATTGCAGAGAAGGTCTTTATACATACTCCCAAGACATTTATGTATCTTCCACAGATTCTTCCTAATCTTTCTGTCCTATCTATCCCAGTTCACACCACCCATACAACCTTTTCTTTTGCCTTTTGTGTACTTTTTAAAAGGAGGCCAAGAAAAAATGTCTGGTACAAGAAAGGAATTACTCATTGTTTTATATAACCAAGAACAAAACCGCTTTGCAGAAAAATATTTTATTGCTACTTATATACTATCTAAATGCATGAACTTGGTATTATTTATGAGACAATAGACTCTTGTTAGGTGTAAGGTCCATTCTGCTCATTTGCAGAGTTATTTGCAAAGGTTTACTTGTATTATAAACAGTGAAGCCAGATAAATTGTGGGAGAAAAAAAGGTGGTGGGATTTTTATTTTTCAGAATAGGGAAACCAAGGAGCAGAAATCATAAATTACTTATTTAAGGTAACATAGGAAACCTGTGGCAGAAGAAGGAATTGAATTTGTTACCTAGGAATCCTACCAAAAGTACATGCCGTGTGTCTTGTCTCTAAAAGTGGCCCATCATCACATTGTAGTTTTTCTGTTGAATCTTATCTGATAGTTTTGCCAACTGTTAGACTGTGGCTTGGGAGATTTCCAGGTTCTGATGTACAGTGTACATGTTTGTTTCTTTGTGTGTGGTTTTATTTTTTTTAATAAGAGATTCAAGAACAAATAAAGGCCTGGAGTGACAGTGAAAGAAGTAATTTTCCACATCACATCTTCCAATTATTTATAATCCCTTTTGCATGTCATGTTGTTTGCATCTGCCGATAGTCAGAATTGGTCTCAGCCATAACATGTGTGCGTGCAGAAAACTGTGTTTGGAGCATGTAACCTATATTTTTTGTAGTCTGCCATTTAAAAATGGCAGAAAGTTTGGAAAAATCATCAAACATTTACTATGTCAGGCAAAAATGATAAGGTACACATGCACATAACTATAATCTGCACATATATTGATTGATATTATTATATAAACTTTTCAACTGGACATTTCTAAATGTTTTTCTTACCCCATAGGATGACGCCAGGCCCTGCCGATTTTGCAGGATGGGCATGAGGTTGGTGGAAGACCACATTCACACTAGACTTAGTAAGGAATACTGAGTTCAGATGTTGCCAAAACTTGCAGAATAAGCTATCACCAAAAGAAAGAGGGCAGATTTTCCCTGGATCTAGCTGCTTCTCATTACCTGGAACCCAGGAATTTGACTCAGATGGTATGCAGCCTGCCTCCATAGGCTAGTGATCTTTGCCAAGGGCAAGTCCCACTGGGACTTGAAGGAGTCTGGATCCATGGAAAGAAAGCTTAGTGCATCTGGAAGTCACTAGTAGGTGGCAGAGAAAACACTGAAAGAAAAAAAGTATGATTGAAAGACTGTGTCTGAAAGGTGGGAAATGGATGAAGGAGACTGGCAAACCAAGGAGAAAAAGGAAGAGTTGTGCACAGAGACTAGTAGGGAAAAGAAAGGGGAAATCTCTCCTCATAATAGAAATTTGGAGCTCCCCAGAAAAAAGGAAGGGGATCTTTTGATCATGTTTAATACAGTGGGTATAAAGTCTATGTGAGTCAAAAGGACTGAAATCAGATGGATGAAAACTGCTGAAATAATTCTAATGGCTTTTTGATTGTCAAATAAGCTGCCTTTCCCCACCATTTCTGTGTTTATCAGGCTGTCTTGGCCCACCTGAAGCAGCCCAGTGACACTCCCAGTGAATCCATCTGCCTTTGGATCTGGTCCCACAGGGGAACCATTTCACCAGCCTCTGAAACCCAACCCTTCTTCCATGAAACACAGCTATTGTTTAACAGTCCAGAGCAACAAGCTGAGGGCAGGAAATGAAGAATAATGTCTCCACTTGAAACAGCTAATTATACTTGTGTTGATCTAGTGTTAAACTTTCCTGTTATCGTTGGCTATACAGTCTTGTATATCTTGCCTGTGCTGAGGTTTTCTAGTGGCTTCATCTTGGGCTGCAGCCTGTGTTATGCAGAAATGTGGGAGAGCCTTATTCAACACCAGCTGCGCCCTGCATTTCTTTAAGCACTGCTTGCCAGTATACTTTTTTATACTTGTACTTTTAACATCAGATTGCCTTTGGTTAGGATGGAGCACCACACATCTAAGAATGGAAGGAAGTTTTAATGCCACCTTGGGTAAGTAACATCAGCTAGCAATAAGATCCCTCCAAGCAGGGGACAACTGGAGCCAATAATTTCAGTAGCAATATCCTCTATTTTACTAAAGGAACTTCAGAAGTCCAGCATGCAAAATTTTTTCATCTCAAAATCAAGAATTGCTTCCTCAAATAAAATCTGAAGAGGATGTCTTTGTTGTAGAATTAATTCAGGTAATCAGCACTAGCATCTCTATGGCTAGATTAGCTTAGCCAGCAATAAAAGAGAATTGTAGCCAAGTTACTGAGTCCTTCTCAGGGCTGGACTCATTCAGAGGCAAAATCTGGAGGCACTTTGTCCTGAAGCCACCTAAGGTACTCACGATTTCACAACAAATTGAGGCACTTGACTCTTCTCTGTTGTCTTCCCACAATTATCTGCTTGCGCCCAGGAAAGCTTGGTCCATGTGAGGGATTTGTCCTCATTGTAAAATGAGAATGGGATCCAGAGGTTGCCCAATCAGGTGAAATAAGAACCTGAGCTTTAGTTCCTTCACCATAAAAGCAGCTGGCCCACAATGAACACACCATGAGAATTCAGTACAATGATTATGTGTTAAAAGCAGAAGTTAGATGTAATATCCAAGTCACTCTATAATGAAGGCATACAAGATGCATATACACAGCTTCACGGTTCCAGCTATGAACAGCCATGTATTTCAGTGTACCCTCAGGTATAGACTGGTACGGAAACTCAGAAGAGCTCCCATAAAGAGCAGTGTTCAGGTATCAGGTTTCCAGGAGTTGTCCAAGAAAATATGTTTGGGTGGGAAACAGAACTATTCATTCAGGTTGAAATTTGAAACCCTCATAATTTGGGGAGAATAGAATGCTTCATATTGTTTTGGTTTTGTGAAGCTGGATTTTCGTGACAAACTTGTAATGTATTGTTCACATACTGCCTTCCTTTGATAAAAGGAACATTTTTGAATGACAGAAAGTAAATTCCACCTCCCAGACTTTTAAGAGTAGCAGCAAGAGCATACATCTATTCCCAAATTTTAGAAGAAACTTAGTTTCTTTTTATTCCATTCTGCAATGCAGAAGGAAAATTATGTATGTCTTTGCAGAACCCAGGTTTATATATAACTGTCCTCTCAATATTGCTGCTTATATCAAGGTCTGACTGGCATTGCGCTGGTTTCTGGCTCTGTACAGCACTTGGCATTTTTTACTACTTCTATATTAGCATACTAAACAGGGCCAGGTCATGATGTTAAATTACTAGCATGCCTTTTGGCACCGTTTTGATCCAAAGTAATACCCTTCCAGATAATGCCTGGACACAGTTTTCAGGTCTTAGCTAACCCAAAAAACAACAGCCTGATTGGAGGCAGCCACACAGTTTCAGAAAGTAAAAGAGTTCAGTTGGCTGATCATGAGCTCACCCATGTCAATAGGCCACAGAGCCAGAGGAGAGCCCTGGTCCATTTCATTTACTGGTATAAATGCAGCCCCAGAGTTCTGCGCTGTGGCTACACAAACATGGTGTTAACTGAATGTTTTCTCAATTCAGTTGCTATGTGAATAACAGCTATTCTACTTTGCAGTTTTTACAGCAGCCCCAGCAATCACCATCCTTTGCATTAGCACAATGGATATCATTCAAAAAAAGTTTGATTTGTCTTCTGTAGATAGGCACATAGTCAATTTGGATAGCTTCCATTTTTGTTGAAGATGTAAGTAACAAGTAAAACAAATGAAAAACAAAAGAAAGAGAATTTTATTCAGTGTGACTGCATGACAGATGAATAACACAAGTATATCTCTTAGCCAATAGGAAGAAACAGAGACTGACCAAAGGTTATGGCTTACAGGCATAAATTTATCCTCTGTGATGAAATGTAACCAGATCCTACCAGTTTCAACTTTGAAGTCTTCCTGAACCTGTAAGGTTACAGATCGGAACACATCTCTACCTCTGCTTGGCACGTCTCTTTATTTTCTGCAATTTTCTAAATACAAAAATAAAAGAAAGAAACTACAACAAACTATGACATGGTAGGAATTTCAAACTTCTTTTAAAAAAACACAAAGGTATATTCCATAGCACAGTTAATAATCGTTTAAAAATACAGGGCACAACACTTAATACTTCAAGCAGGAAAACCATTTCGCCCATTCCTAAAAAGCATGTATACAGTTAAAGAATAATCATGACATCTATCTTTGGAGTGAGGTCTACATTTCTGCTTCCACTTGTGGAAAAAAGTGCTTTTTAAAACTTCATAATTTGCAATCATCTTCTCTGAGTACAATGTGAAAAAACAATCTAGAGATAGTAATTGGACAATGGTTAAAACTGCCTGCTGTGTTACTAGGATCTTCTAGTGAGTTCTTTCTATTTTAATACTAATATTGATGTGAAAGGAGAACAAACAAACTTCTTCGGTAAGGGTGGTGAATGCTGGTTTTCTTGAGCAATGCTGTCTGTAATTCATTTCAGTAAATGCACAAACAGAGTAGGCGAATCAGCCCTGCTACACTGAAGCACAGTCTTCTCCCAAAGGATGCTCCCTGAAATCAGTAAGACTACAGATGGACAACGCTTCTATTCACAGAGAGTAAAAATATCAAGACCTGTGCATGAGGCTGCAGAATTTTCTTGCATAGCTATGTGAAGAGATGTGAGCCTTGCCTAATAGAATTGTGTCAACTGTTGTTTCAGTAGTATAAAATTTTTATGGGATAGTTTCATTTCATTTGGAGGAGAAAGTTTTGTTTCACTGTAACAATGTATAATGAACCTTTCCTGATATTGCGGGCTGGAATGAGATTTAGATCAGTTAATGCAATAGACTGAAAGTATGGTTCTAGTCTCAGGCAGACTTAAGACTTATGCAAAGTCCCCTTCTAGTCAGTGGAGAAGTACTGATACGTCTAGAAGGCAACTCCGAAGCCAGGTGTTCAAGAAAAGTGGCATAAATCACTCTGTCTCCACTGACAATAAAGGCAATTGAGGAAAATGGTTTTGTCTGAACTCTATAATTTTCAGACTTACATAAGAACATAACGGTGTGTATTGAGTCCGACCAAAGGTCCAGATCACTTATTTTCCTGTGTTCAACAATAGGATGTGAGTGAATTCATAGTGAATGTACAAACAGGGCAAACATCTGCAAACTTATCCTTTCATGTCCTTTTAGCTCCCACTGTTGGGATGCTTTGCTAGTACACAGCCATTCCTTCACCTGCAGGGAACTCTGGGCTTCCGATACTTTCTCAGAAATTGTTCAAAGTTGTTTTTCGGGGGCTAATCAAATTTTGAGGAGTAAAGCTGGAAAAGGTTAGATGGAAACACCATCACCTTTCTGTGGGAAGGGATGGTTAGGTGCGGAACGGTTGCTTTTATTATTCCCTGAGTCATTCAAGCAATATTAATTTCCCTGTTAGAACAGCCTGCTGTCAGCCTATATGGTCAGCATCATCATTCAGCACAGCAGTTCTGTGCCACAGGAATGCAATGCTCAAGCTTGTGGATTCACCACAGACTTTTTTTAATTTTCCTGCTCTGAAAAAAAAAGAAAGAAATTAAATTCATAAAAGCTGATGAGCAAGGAGTGTTAAAGCTCCAAAGTCAAACATCTGAAAGCTGGAAAAAATGAAATGAAGCATTCCCCACACCACATGAAATGGACCCTCCATGCTAGGGCCTGACACATGCAATGCACAGAAAGGATCTAAACTGAGGCAGAGATACCTCTGTGAAGGGAATGGTGATACGGCATTCCCTGACCTTCAGGGAAGCTGAACCTTTCATCCTAAAGAACTTTTAAAGCAGTAGATTGCACATGCGTATTTATCTGTGCAATGTAAGCTCTATTATAGATGCAGTCAATCCTCTATTGTTCATGTCCATGTCCTCAACAATAAGCCTTCTGATCTCTAATCAAGCCTGAAGAAAGCTGTGTGCATGTAAAAGACAGCTATAACAGAAGTTGTTTGACAACTTTAACTGCAGTGGGATTGACTTGTGGCTGTTGCATCTGGAAGTCAGTGCAGAGTTCTCAGTGACCTCCACGAGGCTGCCATTTGCTCCATGGTCATAAAACTCCTGATCCTCAGTGAAATGTCATTCATTGCATAGGACAAAGCTTTTTAGATTCTGTAAAATATTCAAGTGTTATTCCCAAAAGGCAGGGGTATTTTGATTAAATTCCCCAAGGAAAATTTATCTTTTCCGTAGGCAATGTGGTGTAATGAAGGTGTTCTGTATCTATTTTAGTCTTAAGAATGTATTCTATTCCCTTAGAATTCTTATTTGCTAGTAAATTCATAGGGACAATATAAAGAACAGCAAATTTTACTTCATCTTGAAATTAATCCACTGCTTGTTTCAGTAAATCGTAGTTCTAACCAACCAATATAAGAAAATGACATGGGGTCATACCCACTCCTCATCTTTGTTCATGAAGGCTAGAGAGATGGGGCAAAAGCCAAAAGGACTTATATCCTTACCTGAGACTTCTCCATGGTCTGGAAGAAGCACTGTGGAAATCCCAACAAGTGTGAGTCATGAACATTGCCCAAACTTGGTGGCTTTTCTAATTAGCCAACAGTCTGGTTACAAGGCATTGGTCTCCCTTACCTGTATCTAGCTAGTACTGCTTCCAGAGGAACCAGGCAGCCAAAAAGCAGACTGGTCAGTCACCTCAGTACCTTTTTTTCCTCACAGTGTAGACCTGGAGAATAATACTCTGACAGGTAAAAAAGATAATACTTCCTAAAGTGCCCTCACTGGACCCACATCACCTCTGTCCTCCCAGGAGCCCTAGCAGAGAGAATTGTTTCTCAGGGGTCCTGCTTTCCCAGCACAGGATAACACAAAGAATTGTTTTTATCCCTAAATCCCTCTGCTGTTAAAGTTAATCTGTAAGCCATATGTGCAGAAGATGCTTTCTAAAACAGTACCCATGCTCAAGTGAATTTTCAGGGACAACCTGTCAGCTGTACATTAAAACTTAGTGAACCCAAAGATTACATGCAAGTGTTTCTCTGAGCACTGACAGGGCCTAAGCCGAGACCCTTTTAGAAATTTGTTTCTAGTGTTTACTGGTTCAAATGGACTTCTTAGTTTAATATTTTCATCAGCATAGAAAGATTTATGTCTTTGGTCCCTGGCCATTACAAAAGCCTTTCTAATTCATGATCAAGATATTTAAAAGAACATCAATTTATCCTGAAAGCCCTTGATCTGAGATTTTATTATATTCTCTATACCTTTACAGAATTTTGAGGGTCTATATGTTTATCAAGGACATTTTTATTAGACACCTAGGATTTTAGGGATCCGTGATATGTATGATATAAGGACTTTTGCTAAGGTTATGCAAGTTGCTTTTGGAATAGGATCAAAACATAGCCCAAAGCTCCCTACCTTCTTACTTACAGAGCTCCTGTTATTGTATTTAGGTTTGGATAAACTTTTCTCTGGAAGGTGATTGCTCACAGCAGTTAATTTTAAACTTGCAGGCTTAGATCTGGCTCTATGTGTGTGAACAGGCTGTCATCATGCATTCCAGGTTACTCTCAGAAATGAATGTGTCTTTCCTCAGCGTTTCTCAGTGCTGGGGCATCAGACATTCCTTCTGCTCTGCATTAATCCAATTACTAAACACCTGCAGACATGCAATAACAGTTTTTGTGCCAAGTCCCTTAGAAATGGTTTTATAGGAGAATGTAATCTGCTGTCCTGCTATCAGGAGTTGTGTTACACACCTGCCAAGTCCTAGGCTGAAAAATAACAATCAACATTCTAATTCATTGCAAGAATGTTTGGGGGCACATTAAAGAGACAAAATGACATTCTTCTTAATTTTACTGCCATGGAGTCCATTAAACATTTTCAACTTGTAGTTAATTTTATTAAAAGCCAATTTCAGTACTAAAATATTTACAGTACAGCATGATAAAAATGGGCTTCTCATGGCAACTTAGGCAAGTTCCAAAAGATCCATTAAAGAGAGAACTGCTTCAGGCACATATATAGTGTCATTCCAATTCTGTTCTTAGGGATTTATCTGATAATCACCGAAATGCACATCAAAGTGGAATTTTAAACTATGAAATAATTTGTTTTTCTTGTGCCTTTTTTATACTTTTCCCCAAAGATGTGCTTTTTTCTCTGTTTTTAAAGTGGTTGTGCTCCTCGGAGCTGAAACAAAACTTGTTTCCAGAAGGGAAGACTTCTGAAGGCACAAATGTTAGTTAGGTGCCAAAGAATAATACAATAGAATGGAACAGAGATTTAGGAGTATGAGTCAACTGCTGACTGCACCACAAGTTTTTGTACAGCCTTGGGTAGGTCATTTCATCCTTTTGTGGCGCAGCTTTATTTGTAAAATGCACATCGATGAATCATAGGAATGTCAGTGTGAACAGCAAAAAAAGTTAAGACATTCCTAGAAAGCGTCTTTGTGAGTCCTAAGTTTGCTACATGAAAGACAAGTGTGGTCCTTTACTAAGCTAAACAGCTCATCTTTTCATCTGTAAGACTATTTATATACACCAAAATGTCATCTTATTCCATCATGCTCCATTAGCTTATAAAGAAATACAACAATACCAAGCATAAATTTGAAATAAATTCTCTATAATAATCCATAAAGTTGTTATCCCTGTTTACCTTGGCAAGGAATATGCAGCAGTGATAGCATGTGCTCCGTTCAGGAAGAGAAATTGGATTTGACCAGAGTCACCTGCAGTTTATAGCACTGCAGTCACTGCTGAGGGCTATACATAATGTCCTAAGGGGTCTTTTGCACAGCTGTAGACAAGACAGCAAGAGACCGCTAGCCAACAAAGAGCATTCCAAGGCTACGGCCCTGTGTACTAACCCCTTCCAACTAACTTTACATTCCCCCATCCCATATGTAACCTTCAGCCCCCCACTTGAAGCAGGCAGTCTGACAGTAATAATAGTAGTCACAAGAAAAGGTAACCTCTGTCATACTAATAATTTTTGAAAACTTAAATGCCCAGGATGTGATTTTAATTAAAATGCACACTGCCTGGCTTGTCTGTTTCCAGGAGAAGGTTTCTCTCGAAGAAAGACAGTGATCCGTTATACCTATTTGCACTTCCACACTTACAGGTCAGTCCCATCATTACACAGCCTGATTTATAGAGAGCACGTATAGTGGTGTATAAACATGGGAATGAATCTGTTTTGTCTAAAGTTTGGTTTTGCCCAATAACCTTTGCATGAACAGTATTTTGGAATGATCAAAACAAAGGAGATTTTTTTGCTTTAGCAGCTCCTGTTGGTGTTACAGTTTTGCACAGTCTCCTGTATAGCTTCTAGTAAGAGGATATTTGGACTGATTAGCTGACAAATCTATTATTACAATTCACACATGACTAATACATAGGGATGGTGTGGTATGGATTTACAAGCGGAAGGACTAACCTCTTCCTTTAGTGTATACCACACAGAGAAGCATGTACATAGTTTTAGCTCTACAATTGTATACATCTGCCTCCACCCATCACATTGTACCTGGTTCTAGCGTTGGCTATTTCTTCCTTAAGATCTTCTTGGGGTTTTAGGTAGCATTTTGCAGGTCTTTGTTTTGTTTTGTTTTACAAAAAAGAGTCCAGACTCTCATGTCCTTTTTTGGGGAGTCGAATGGGGGGTCACCAAGATCTGTATTTGTCTACGAGCAAAGCTGAGAGAAGAACTGAAGTCTTTGAAAGCAATCTTACGTTCATTAGGCTTAAAGCAGTACTGCAGAAGTTAGAAAACTCATACCGTTTTTCCCTATACATTCAAAAAACTTGTATTTTGCCTTCCACAAAAATGCACAGTAAACTCTCTCCCAAGACAGTGCAGCTAAAATACTCATAAATTATCTTGTTCATGATCTGATGGAAATTCTAAGAGGCCCAGAGTGAAAGCTGAATATCACAATCTACTATACCAGGATCCTCTCCAAAATAAAAGACTTGGTGCAAAGTGCTTTGCCTCAGCCCTGCCATACCCTCTACTGTTCTCCCGCTGTTGGGATTGCTATTCACTGCACTGTGTCACTGCAACATCACCAGCTACTTTGCACATACAGAAGCTCTATTTGCAGAGAAACTACAAAATATTGTTGTGCGTGTTCCAACTAATATGCATTTAAAATAGTCTAAATATTGCATTTGCATGAGTAATGCCTATATTATGGACTCTCAGGGATCCATATAAATTGCCTTTTTTATTTTCTGTTTTCCCAGAGGCAAGCTCAATGCCTAGTCCCCTTTCCACAGAAGTCAATGAGAGTCTTGATACTTATTTCAAGAGGAGGAAGGTCAGTCCCACTGGGGGTCCTATACTGCCTAAAAATGACACAACTTTTTGGACAGAGGAAGGCCCAAAAGGCTCCATATGTTCCTCTCATGCTGGGCTGACTTATCTGAGGGGAAGGTCAGCCCATTGTGCAAAGGGCCAGGGAGTGAATAACACATTTGCTGCATGCCTGGGAGAGGAAGCTTGAAGCTGGGAAGCGGGTCTGGCTTTTTAATTCCCACCGGGCCTAGCATCCTTCAGGAGTTACTCCATCTCAGAGCCTGTACAGCTTCAGCATGTGTTTTCAACTTTGCCTATTTTTAAACAGAAAAAAAAAAAATTCTACCTTTTGGAGGCTTAAAATGCAGGCCTTGATTATGGATCAAAACAGGAGTCTCCTACTCTATACTAATGCTGTACTTGAGAAGACAATGACAGATGTGAGTTGGAGAATGGACCTCATCCTTCTCCGTCTGTCTTCAACACCACCATGTGAAATGATCATTCACAAAAGGTGATCTTCATTCCCAGATTTTTTTTGCATGTGAGAATCAGCAGATATATTGGAGGACATGAACTTTATACCAATGGACTCCTTTCCCCTAGGAAACGGTTCCCTTTCTGTGATGGTCAGTCAAAACGTTCCCTCTGGGTAGAGAGTAACCTCCACAGCTGTGCAGTCCGAATGGCACAGATGCTTCTTTAGGCTCTATCTTTTCTGACAGAAAATTAGATGCTACTATCATGCATTGGAGAGAAAATATATAGAAAAAAACAATCAGTTTGTTGTCAGTGCTAGGTCGGTTTCTTTGCTTGTGTATCATTTGACTTTTTAAAAATTGTGTATTGGTTGTAAGATCAAGACCAAAATAAGTATAAGATATATTTTTCATATTTCAACGGACAAAAGGTAGTAGTTTAATATTTCACACAGAACAAGAAAATCAGTATTTTGATTACCTGCATTTTTTTTCCTTTGTTTAAAATTGGGCTCAGGCAGGAGGAAGCACATTTAAACCTACTGTCTGAACTTACTAACATAAGACTAAATCAGACAGGACAAAGGCCACCAGTTTATCGTACTGCAAGGGACAAGGATTGCCAAATAAAATGATTATTTATTTGCCCAGATGCCAGTTATCATCTGATGGAAGGAATACACAGTATATATGTTGAAGGAACTGAGCACATAGAGCACTGGAAAGCTGTCTTGAAAAGAACCAGCCACAACCACAACAAATGTTCAAAATCCATGCACAGAACTGGGAGGTGCTTACAATCTCCTAAACTTATCCTCTTGCTTTGAAATCCTTCGTTTACCACAACCCATTAATGTATCACATCTAAACTACTAGGGAGCCAGTTGCTACCAATCATCTTCAGCCCTATTCACTGACATGTTGTCCTCTTCTTTTCTGCTCTTCATGCCATAGGATTATGAGGGCCAGTTCCCCAAAGGATTAACCCTCAGTTTAATTCTGCACACAGAACAAAGCTAAGCACGCTTTGAAGAAAATAACCTTAAAATCAACAATGCAAAAAGAACCTAAAGGGAGATGCTCTGACACATTCTTGCATGGATTTATAGTAACAAAATATCCTAGGGTCATGTATCATCATTTTATCATCCAGATTACACATTTGCTGTACACTCACATGTCCATATCTTAGTCTTACTTGTTCAACACAAACTTTGCCACTGTATTTGACTGAGGTAAAAGCTGTTGAAAGTCATAAAGCTACTTTAACAACTTGGAAAACTATATCACTTTTGCCAGAACTATCACTGAAAGAATCAACATCATACGATACACAGACATGTCAGTGACACACCTCAGTCAGTAAACTGGAGGAACAATTGAAAACTTGCAAGGATAAAGCTATCATCTTTAACACCAGTATTGAAAGCAAGGTTCATCTCTAAACACAGTTCCAGATACTACACCATCCACCTGAGGATTAAGCACAGAGGTAACACTTTCCAAAATGTTGGAATGCTTTAGAACCTTTCAGAAACGTTACCCAGTGTCCAAGAACTGCAGCAGGTCAGAAAAATATGATGTGCATGACATTCTGCAGAGTATTCATAAAGCTTCACTTTATCGTCACAAGATTAATCTCTCTAGACACATCCTCTACAGGGAGAGGAGCAAGGTGGGCTTCCCCGGGGGCCTTTGGGAGTGACTCTATTAGGCTAAGCTAACCTTTGTGAATACCCCCTTTCAGTGTAAAACAAACACCATATTTGGATTACCTGTCCTCATTTTCAGACCAACTCTAGCCATAAATCTGAATGCAATTCACAATGCAGGTCACTTCGCAGTACTTCCCTCTTGGCTTCAGCCCAGTGGCTCCATGCTGAGCAGTTGGTTAAGTGCTTTGCTGGAGAAGAGCCACATTGCTCTGCACCTTACCGGATGCAGCCCCAGATGGGTATGTGTATATCTGTATACACAGGAACATCTCTGAGGTCATCAAGGAGTTAAAATCAGACAGTACACCTACCACAGCCTTTTGAGCTGTGATCCTATCAAATTTTACAAGCTGAACAGGATCAAGCTGGGTCATATAAGAATCAGAGACATATAAAGATCCCTAGAGGCTGCAGGGAGTGATTTTAATAACGCAAGAGGTGGCATTTTTTCTCAGTGCACTAATACTGAACCACAAATCAGATTCCCCAACCAACTGTGATCAGAAAACAACCACAAACTCTTAGGGAATGGGAAAGAAAGAAGGAAAATATGTTAATTTTAAAGTCCTGGCAGGATTCTGTTATAGTTAACTGCTACAGCTAGCCAAAAACAGTAAAGATTTGCTACCAAAAGTTAAAAATAAATGAATGCTGTCCATTTTCTCAAACAGAAGAAAAAGAGGATGCTTTCAAATTTCTCTATGACCTTTCCTCAAATTATGATGTTTCTAAAAAAAAATTTCATAAAAACTACACTTTTAATTGAAAACTGTACATGAAAAATGTCCTCATGTATTCATATACAAGAGGGAAAGTCATCTCAACTCTAGCGATAGTCCCTAAATTTCCAAATAGTTTCAAAGAAAAAAACAGTATTCTCACCTTTTGGCCCCAAAGAGTAAGCACAATTCTTTTGGATTCTTTTCAGTTTCTGACGGTATTTGGTTCTTTGTTTTGTGTTGCCTTTTTTTTTTTAATTCTGAAATTGAGCAATTTCAGTGCACAGAAGTAGAAGTCTCCCACATAATTATCGGGCTGCAAGGTGTTTGGGGATACCACCAACTGAAAAACACTAATACATAGTGCCATATAGTTATACAATACAATACAATACAATACATTCCAACCATAAAGTTGATCAGAATTTATTCAGCCACAAGAGAGCCAATATTTTGAACCATTTATATTTAATTCTTAGGTAAGTGGACCAGCAAGACAAGCAAGACAGGCATGTTCAAGCAGGCAGGTCCAAGGCTCAGACCCCAAGGTTTTCTGCTCACTGCTGACCCGTTGGGTGCTTTTGCTGGCAGAAGAGGACGGCAGGTTTCCCACCCCAGGTGTTTACCATCAGCAGTATGCTGAACACCCAAGCAAAATACGCTCCCTGAAACCTCCACCCAAACCCAGCTGCCCAGGAAACAATGCCTCTCAGAAGGGTTCTTCAGGGGAAATTGCAGCAAGGAGGCAACTTTGATGTTTCTCCTGACAACTTTTCAAACAACAGCCTTCGTCCAGAGGCAAGCAAGAGCAGAGCAGTGTTCACAGCCTGAGCAGCTCTTGCACGCCGTATCTACCAGCGCCACCTGGTGATATCCATCACCTCTCTCCTCCCTGCCTGACCACCCTGATGAGGGTTTCTAGACTGTTTTTCTCCACCAACATGACAGAACTGGGAATAGACTTAATTACGTTAAGTTCTATTCCTATAGTGGACCTAGACGAATGAAGTTGGTTGGCTGCTGGATCTGCCTTTGTTATGTTTTTTGTACCATTTCTTGCAATTTTTTTCTGCGGGAAAATAGTGTTTTACCTCTAAACCAGAAAAAGGAATAGCTGATGGAAATGCATTAATTTCACAGACAAGACCATCATGATTTAATAGCAGCTTACCTCTACTCTGGATTCAGAAAAATAACTGTAAATGGATGCCCAGTTCACTCTTTAACATGGAAAGAAAAGAAGAAGTCCAAAAACAAATTTACAGTCAACTGTCAGGAAGCAGATGAGAAGGCCAAACACGTTGTTATCCTGGGACTTGATCATGCAACCACTGCCAAAGAAAAGCATTCAGCCACTGATGTCAGCAGGAGCTGCTTGTATTCAGTAACCGCCTATCATCTGATCACTTGATGTTTGCCACAACGTACAACAGATGGAAGCGGGCATGTACATCCATGTCACCCTACAGGAAAATAAAGTAAGATCTGACTTTGCAGAAAAATTGGGTGACAAAAGGAATGCGGATTATATTATAACAGTAAGAGTTGGATTTCATAAAATCATCAGTTCATAAGTTCATGGCTTGAAACAAGGCTGTTCAGTGTACCCCTGATACAGCTCCAAAATGAGCATTAAGGAAAGGACAAAATCTTTACATCTTTGCATTTTTCTCTCTCCATTAATAAAGATCGGTATGTGGAATATAAATCTGGGAGGAAAACAATCACAAAAACACAACTGCAAAAGCAGTTTCTTAAAAGCACTCATCCACCTGGTATACACATAATAAAATTCAAGTTCAGTGGAGTGAATGCATTTTAGAACAATCTATCTGTGCATTCAGATGTATAATAAGCTGTCTCAGATACATAAAGGAAGAGAGATGAGTCCAGGGGACCAAGTCTTGCTACTTGCTACAAAATCAAGAAATGTTCTGGAAAAAAAACAAATCCCTTTTAATTAATCTAAGAAGCCATAACAGTAATCATATTTATCCATGAGATTTCGTTATAGAAACAAACACTAAAACCAAAAACGATCACTGGATTATTTGATGCATTGCCTAAATAAGTCCAGTCAGGACTTTGAACATTTCAGTGCTCTGACTGTGAATAATACAAAGTCAAGCAACTCTGACAAAATACATGAAGAATGTTGCAAAGTATGGGTCTCTGATGAATGTGTAAGCTCATCCGGTTCACCTAAAATAAGTCCTGATCTTATGTTCTGAATGTTCTGGGCCTAGTAAACTAGAGTTCTGACGTTAAGGTCTTATTTCTTCTATGGTTACATAGGTCACACAGACAGGACTTCCCTCTACAGGCACTCAAATGTATCCATTCATACCACAGACTGTACCGGGAACTCAGGCACTTCCATTAGGAGGCCTGGCTATCTCAAATTTAGGAGCAGGCTAGCCGACAGAGTTAAGAAAACCATGACAGAATGTCCCCAAAGAGGTAAAATGCTATTTTATTGCACAAGCAGTGGTTTGTTTGCTTTTCCTTCTTTTTGCAAATGCACCTCTTTGCTGATCCTGTGGCAAGTTAAGCACAGTTGCATGGTCTACAGAGCATGTGTGGGGGTAGGTGCTACTGCACACTCCTTTGCGAACACCTCCTAACTCTTTTCAAAGATCTTTGAGACCTCGAGGAAGAATGAGATGACAGAGGCAAAGTCTTAATTTCATTCTTTTGGCTTTGACTGAGTCAGTTCTACTGGAATGAAGCTCATGTTGCACTCCTGTAAAATTTATACATTTGGCCTGTGGAAAACCAAAGACTCCAACTGATTCCCAGTCCAAGCTCTGACATTGGTGCTACTCCAGCCCTGGCTTTTACCTATATTCTAGAGCATGTAGGAGTACTTCTGGATGCCCTTCTCAATCAAATGTAAAGAAAATTAGATTCTTTTCTCTTGCCCATTTTATCAAGAGCCCATCACAGTCAAGGTGTAACATTTGCAAACATATTTTTATTCTCAGTATTTATTCCAGAGGTTTTTTATTTATCTTAGCACTGATCTTGTGTCTCTCCCTAGGCTATTTGTTACTTTATTCTATTTAAAATCAAAGGTGTGCCTTCTCCCAGGCTTCTTCTCATCATTGAACCAGTTGAGTTGGAGAAGAGGAGTGGTAATCATGGAAGAAAATCCCTGAGATATTTGAGATGCATGAAAAACCACCACTACCCTTCCAACTCCTTCTATATTTCTGTATGACTGCAATCTATAATTTGTGGGGGGCATCCTGCATTACCCCCATCACATGAATAAAGTCCACCTTATGGCTGCTAAACTCAGTGTAGAAGGGGGTGAAATATTCTCATTTTGACTAGGGAAACAGTTGTCGATGCTGAGTATGTCAGTCCCAGTAGTACAGCTCCACCAATGTGTTATGACTTCCTTTTTATTGCCTCCCCAGAAGACAATCTCTCCATTTACAAACATTCTCCTTCTGCAATTTTTCTTTTTTTTTTTTTTTAAATTTCACTCCATTCTTTCAGTGAATTATTTTCTACTGGAAAAAAATATGGGTTTTTTCCTTTTTTTTTTTTTAATAAGAACTGTGGCTGAATTACTTAAGGGAGGTCATTTCATGATTGTCAAAAAAATGAAACCTGTTTTCTGACAGGTTTGTGTTTCGTGGTTGGCTGACATTTTTAGATGAAAGATACCAGTGTTGCAGCATGAGTTCACTCTTGATGGATGTTAGAGAATCTACATGGGAGAGAGACGTGAATATTCCAAAGTGAGAAAAAAAAAATTATTAGATATCACATAGTCCTCAGAGGAGAGAATTCTGCATTCTCCAGTGACTAATTATGAAGCTTTTCACATCTCAAATGAAGCTTTTCTCTTTCCTCTAGTGAAAGCTGTTTGCACCAGATCCTTTCCTTCAGCAGCATTGATAAGACTGCTCTCCTTTACTCAGATGTCTGCTTTCACAGTACATGCTAGAACTTCATGTCTGAAAGATATATAAAATGTGGTTGAAACCAGTCAGCAAAATAAAAAATGATCAGCTATACACACAGGCAGTTAGTCCTAGGTTTAGGCAACCCTAAAGTAGTTGCCTAAGTTTCCTAGGTTGTCCCTGGAGAAAGGTAGGAGACCCCAGGACTTGCAAGGGAGACCCAGTGTGTATAAACTTGTTACTTTCCTATCTCACTTTCCTGACCAGACAGAGAACTGAAGATTTCGGCTTTTCCTCATGTGTTTGTATTTTTCCTTTACTATTCAGTGCAATTGCTTATAAAATTCATTCCCTTTCCTGCCTCCATCGATTTCTAGTTAGTCCTAGTTCTAAGCACGCTAACTTCAGTTTCTCAGGAGAAGTCAGGCAGAATTTAGACTGTACTGGCCTGGATCACTGCATGGGGAAGAGTTAAGCATTGTGTCCCAGTAGCAGACATCTCTGGCACTGCGTGAGCAGTAAAATTTGCAAAGAGTCTGTGGGAGATTTTCAGCTAAGAAAAGAGGTGCCTACTACTTTTAGATGCCTGAGTCTTAGGCAGGAGTTAAATACACCAGATTCTGCCACTAATCCCCTAAGGAAACCAAGTTAAAAGTAATACTGAAAACCTTATGTTTTGTGCATAAGTAGCCTTTATTGGCTGAATGAAAAACTAACAAGAAATTAAGGATGTTTTTAAAAGAGAAATTACAAATACAAAGACTGATTTGATACTTGCTAATGCCACATCTACACCAGAGAACACCAGCGTAGCTCACAGTATGAGAACTAACAGGCTGCTCAATCCAGCTAAACATCTAGAACCAGATTTCCCTTCAGGTGCTAAATGAGTTCATTTATGAAAGAACATCGATGGAAGAGGCCCTGTAAGAAAACTTACAATACATGCGAAGCATTTTGGCTTAAGACATTTAAGAATGCGGAGAGATTATCATTTTGCGACTCCCAGATTTCTGTTGTACATTCATGCTTAGGTAATCTCTTTCCAGATGTACCTCTTTTGTTTAAAATGGCTTATGGCTAATTCTTTTTGATTCACAGAAGGATTTCATTGAAGAGAGTGAGTAAAGCTGGAGAAACCTTACAGATTCAATGGCTGGGATCTTTCTTTTCGGTTGCCAGGGCAGAGGTTTCCATTGTTTGTTTGTACAATAATCTATCTGGTATAGCAGAAGGTGTTTTCAATGAATGAACCACCTGTGCAATGCTATAGGAAACAGAAGAAAGATAGCTTTCAGCATTAGTTATTTGTATATGTGCAAAAAAAAGAAGGAAGAAATACAGTTTATCTCTTAGGTAATTGGGTGACATTCTGTGAATCGCTTGGGAATACTGGGTAGAGATACGCTACATCAATTCCTCTCCATGTGCATACACAATGTCAGTGAGAGTGTTCAATTAGATGTTCTGTGACAGAATGTTGAGTTCAGTCTTCAGGCAATCAGACTGCTCCTACCACTGAAAACTCCCATGGTTAAATGCTCTTGTTCTTGCACTGTTTAACTGAACAAATGTTCTTGTTAAAGTACAGCACATTCCCAGTGCCTAGAGTTACAACTGCTCCCTTATTCTCTGTTGCTTCCTTTCCCACCTTCTCTTTCTCTTTCTCTCCTGTTCTTCCTTTCCATTGCTGGCAAGAAATAATCTGAATCTTCTCATGATTACTTTAGATGTGTGAGTAAGCAGGCAAGTCATCAACAGATCTCTGTATAATGGGGAAGGGGTGAATAAGAATAATTCATGTTAGAATAACACAAAATGAAACCTTTTAAGGAATCTGGTAAAAAAGCTGGTTTGGAAAACTTTTATTTGACTTCTGATTGTCCTTTAAAAATGATTTTTTTTTTCAAAATGATACAACTTAAGAATAAAAAGTTGGCACTTCCATATTGAAAACCCACAAAAATCTAAAATAAATCAAATGTGCAATCCCTTTCATGCCTGAAAATACGTACAAAATAGCACTTCAATTTTGCAAATAGTTTTAGTCAGTCACCATTTTTATGTGTTTACTCCCATGTCTCCCAACCTTAGGTGCTTACCTGTGGCTTTTTATTACTTAATACACTTATCTACAGAGGCATGTGGGGTTTTATCCCTCCTAAAACTTAGTGAAGCCCTGAGCCTCCCAAAGTCAAAACAGAGATCTTTGTTGACTTTAGTACGTCTAGAAGCTTATGCTGAGTTTTTAAAACTTTGAAAAAAAGATCTTGCTATTGTAACTTTACCCTTTTTTCCTCAGAAATTTATCATGTATAAAGCACTTGCTATTGCTGTGCTGGGTGAAAAAGTTGAACATTCTTCTTTTACTTTCCTTTCATTTTTAAGCACGTGAATCAGGACAGTTAAGAGTGGAAGTAGTGGTATCATTTCAAAGGAGTAGGTAGTGTAATGCAGGCATTTTCAGCGAAGCATTCAGGTAGTGAGCTCCAGTTATTGTTACTACTGCTACGCATTCATCTGGTGGCCAGCACTTGTGCTAGGGAAATGAAAGGAGGAGGAAAGAAACTGTGGTGTGTGTCCCCAAACAGTATATGAGTATGTTCCTCTGAGTGCTAAGTACGTCAGAGTGGAAAACAGCAAGGGAGTGGAACATAAAGCCCATCTCATATATACCAGGAGGGCTGCATTTGACTTCGTTGTAGTTACTTCTGATTTACCTAAGTGTCAGTTGGAGAAGGACCACAACCCATGCTTTAAAATGTTTTTATATGCTCCTCTGAGTACAAAACTTGGAGAACTTTGTGAAAACAAGCTACTGTTGCTGGTTTGCCAGGTAGGCAACCTCTCTGAGCTCTGGTTGAGAGCTGGTCCAAATAAAATGTTTCTCACAGCTATGACTGCATTGCACTAATTCAACTAGAATCAACAATTACATCAGAAAAATGTGTTTACTTTGGTTCTGGGCCACAGAGACTGGGCTAAAATGTGATGTAGAACATATGCCTGTTGTTGCTTATAGGGACAAATAATTTTACAGGTGGACCTCAACATTCCTTCCTACTCCTCCTGCAAAGGACCTGGAATGCACGTTTATTATTTATGGAATTATACTTAAACTTACTTATTTAAACAGACAATGTAAACAGTAATTCTGAGATCAGAATAAGATTTTATTTCTCTCTTTGTTTACAGGTACATGACCATGATCCTCTCATTAAAACTGCATCTGTTTATACCAACAAGGACTGAGATCCTCAGCTCCTCAGTAATCTTGCTTACACTGGTGTAAATCAGAAGTAAAGTAACCAAAGTCAGTAGAATTACACTTATGCAAAATTAGCATAGTGGAGATTACAATCAGTCTTGTTCTTTGTTAGTGAACTCATCAAAGAATTGATCCAGACAGCCAAAAGTGAAGGAAAAGACTCTATTTAGCCAGACTGTTGGTTCAGATGTCATACAATATCATTTCAGTCTAGAATTTTCATCTCTACTGCCAAGGAAAGTAAACAGAAACATTACATGATTTTTACTTGCCTAAGTTTAGCCATCTTGTTCCAGTATAAAGGTAGAGGAATTATAAATTGGAGTTTCATTTAAAAATGCTTGGTTTAAACTATCTGAGAGTACAGGTCCTAGGTTTATTGGTAAACTTTCTGTCGTTAACAGAGATGAATATAAACAATCTGTATGGGATAAACTTTACAGAGTAAATATAAACCACTTAGGGGATACATCTGAATACGGTATGACATGCACTTAAGCCATTGTAATACAGCAGCTTTTATTCACATGAAATAACAAACCACTGGATTTTTTAAGTTGTAACTTAAAAATGAAATCAATGATTTAACGGTGAGTAAAACCGAATCTGAACTTCTGCCCACACTTATCCCAGGCTTGAAGCTTCTTTTAATCTAGAGTTCTGGGTTTAATCTATTGAGACAACATAATGAGAGTTGTACAAATTTAAGCTACATCAAAATTGCATCTGCCTTTTAGTTTGGGAATATCTCCATCAGAGAGAACAAACAGAAATGTTTAGTTATTACCAATGCCCATACAAAATGAAGCAATAAACACCCATTTGACGGAGAGAGCTGACCAACCCAAATTGGATGAAATAAGGACACTCCTGAACTTTTGTCTAGAGCCCTAAATTCAAAACGTTATCTTTCAGAAGTTCCAGAATTAGGAGAAAATAAGCTGAAAGTAGAATTTCTGAGATATTTCAAGAGTAGCTGCTTATACTGACCGCAGTAGCTGCAATCTGACACCTCATAAGAACGCTCTCATGAGATGCCAACCCCCCAGTAGAGAACAAAGGCATTTAAATAACTCACATGAGCCTTTGTGCTTTTGAGGTTCACCTACTTCTCCCACATTTGTAGATCACTTCCATTTACTTCACTAACCATGTGCAGTAGGATCTTAATGAAGTGACTAGTGTCATGAAGGTAGATGGGAAAAAGTCATTAAAGTCCCCAAAGTGAATTTTGTAATACTTCTTTCCAGAACAAATTCAAACTTGGATCATAACACTGTGCCTTATTCCCCAAGCAGCTGCATTCCCATATAACATACTTTTTAAATTCCTTCCAGAAACTGCTGTGCAGCATTTCAGTGCTTCCTGAAACTCAGGTAACTGTTGTGAGGGTTTTACTGATCTGATTACTAACTAACATAACAGGAATATGAATTTACCATAGATTTTGAATGCTATCATTTCTGGATGCCCAATTTTGAGATGGCTAGGACTCTTTTTTCCAGAGAAAAAGCTAAATGTCCAGGAGGAACATAAAAGTCTCCTTTGCTGTGAAAATCAGAGCTGTGCAGTCTCCAGGTGTGGAGTAAAATAAGCCCTAACATGAAGGGACACTTCTGAGAATGTTGTTCTTCCTGACAGAAAGTGAGCTGAGATCCTCCAGTGCAAAGCAGCAGAGAAATCCAATGTTTTCATAATTCATATGCCACCTAAACTGCTCCTTTTTACGTTGTATGAGCTGCAAAATGGCTAAATTGTTACTGAAAATGTCTTCATTCTACACATTAAGGATAAACTTATAGTAAATTATGTTTGTGTGTTTTTATTAACCCTTGAACTGCTGCTGAGCAATGCATGTGTTTGAACAGGAGTTGAAAAGCTATTAAAATATTTGCTTAAATACTTTACTACAGTCTAAGGATTGAGCTCCAAAGCCTCTGGGATTTGGAGACGCACAGGAAAGTTAACTGAAGGAAGTCTGGGAGAGGTGAGCAAGCTTAAGCACAGTCCTGCAAAATCTTCCACCTCCCTTATCAGCTTTAATAAACTTGACTCCTACTTTCTGCTCTTGAAATTCAAAGGACACATGCAAAGAATTCACAACTATGTAGACTGTGTTCAATCTCATCCTTGCTGTATAAATGGAGAGTCAGTTAAATGTCTAAACTGCTTTGGGCTTATTTGTTATTGATTCACTCCAGTTTTACACTTTCAGAGTCGACTGCTTTCTGTAGCATTATGCTACACAAAAAGCAAGTCACCCACAGATTATATTAAAAATGACATGGACTGGGAAACTACAATATTACCTCTGATTTCCTTTACTCAAGTGAAATACTTTTCCTCCTGTGAGACATATCTTTTCTTGTTTTTGTATTTCATACATTTTATCCAAGATTTATCTCATGCCAAGCAGTAAAACAGTTCTCAGAGAACTGCCTGTAACCCAGTTCACACAATTCTCCCTTCTCCTATGCCCTAAAGTCCTTAATCACTAGAAATCAAATATCAGGGTCCCACCTGCTCTCTCTTTCTCGTTCAATAAATATTTTATTCTTTTGGCCTGCCAGAACAGGGACAGAGCCTGTTCTCCCCCTTCTCCTGTGAACAGGGTTAGGATGCTCCTGGAGAAGGTGGGAGATGCCATTCCAGAATCCCACAGGGTGAAGGGGAACCCAACCCTCCCTCTGCCAGGGGGACACAGTCATGGTTACATACACAGTGGGAGCCCTTGCCTGGGGTTTTGAAAGAAAAAAGCCATAGCGACATTTTGTCAATGTCGGAGCATGTTGGTGATCTCTGAGAGGCCTTCAACATTTAACATCCCAAAGGGTTTAAGAAGAGAGACACCTTGCTTTTAGAGCTTACTTGAGTCCAAGCACAAACTAGGTGATGAGCCGCTCGTTACTGTAAAAACTGGGCTAGTTCTCTATGTGAAAACTGCCAAAACACAAGCAGTGGGATTCATCTCACCCAAATGCAGACCACTGCAACGTAGAAATCAATGTCTCAGTCAGACTCCTTCCTCAGATCTTTTTATTGTCAGTAAAGTCTCATCTGACCTAGCTCAGACATTTACTCTAGGATGAGATGACTGTCACCGTAGAAGTGACTGTTTCCCTCTGTGAACAGAAAAGGGAGCTCAGATACAGATTTCTGCAGTGCAGATGACTCGATTTGGTCAGATGAACCCCACTTCTGTGTCTAGAAAATATTAATGCCAACAGCACTGCACCTGGGGGCTACATGCTGGCCACTTTTTGAATCCTATTTGTGTGTGAACTTGGGTGTTTAATCCTTTATGGAACATAAAACTTACTTCTACTAAAGTCGGAGAGTCTTAAGCACCTTTGAAAATACTAACTTTCTTTTGTTATGGTAGGAGTCACCAGGTGGTCATGTTAAATATAATCTTACACATTCCTTTTCTTAGTCTATAAGGAATACATGCACTTTCAAGGAATGCTGTACTGTTAGTTTTTGGTGATTCAGGTTTATGGGGGAGCTTTTGTAAACAACCAGAGAGTTCAACCTATCTTATGCTCTTTGATTAGATTCAATTCTTGGTGAGAATTATTTCCTGAGAACTGGAAAGTGGCATTTGGGTTAAGACTTCTAAATAAGGTTTTGCCTGCATGTAGTCTGTGACCACCTATGTTCAGTGACTATTGTACACAGTATAAATAAATGATTCTAAGATATTCTGTATCACTGATTTCTCCCCTGATAGGAAGCTGGGTTGCAAGCCTTCCAAATCTATCACAGACAGGCAATAGTGTTGTATTTCGGGGTCTATCCTTCCTTTCCCAAATGTCCACAACTGTCATTAATTTTCACTGAAATCACTTGAACTCAAATACAAAATAGATGTTACTTTGGGATGCAGTCGTTTAATATATGAGAACTCTCTGAGCCTTAGAATGAATCTGAGTTGCGGGTGGGTTATTTGTTTGTTTATTTTATTCCTTAATTTATAAAAGGGATGACGGCCCACCCAGTGGAATTTTCCCATCAAAAATAGTATGAAACAGAATAATGGAATGCAAGATTGATTAGATGGTGTGCTTGTTGGCAATGGGTGCATGTACTTCTTAATCTTAATGGATCATAAAAAAAATCCTTTCATACTTACCATAATGCATGTGCTAAGTTGTGGGTTCCTAGCCAATGCAAAGAAATATTCTATGATTTCCAGAGATGCAAAGTAAGAATTTCGTACAGCACATAAGTGGGGCCTCTGTTTAAATGCATAAGGATAATTTCTTAATTATGACAGTGATACTCATTAAAAAGCTTTCCAATAGTACATGCAGTTCCCACACTGGTCTCCCTCCCACTGTCTGACAGACAGACAGCTTGGTTACACATGCTCAGAAAGGAGGGTGGAGGCCCAGATTCTTGGCTGTCTTGAAGTGGCCACATCCTGCCATCTGCTGAATCCTTATGCTATTGGCAAATCCAGGGAAGAATGTTTCTGAGGTGTCTTAAAATATTCTGCACCTCTGCAGGAGTGTTTTATGTAAGGACAAGTATCCAAATGCTTTCAGGGAGATAGAAATCAATTTAAAATATTAACAAATAAAATAATTTAAAAAAAAAAAACAAGAGATTTAAAGAAAAGATGTGTCAGGAAGTCTCATCCTGATGTCACAGTTGATCAGAGGAGTATGCAAAGAAAATTTACTCTTTGGGATCTTTATAAAACTTGTAAGACAAGGAAACGTCAGAATTTGTATAGTAAAAAAAGACAGGCACCTTCTCTTTGGCTCACCTTTTACTATTGCAATCAAAACAACTGCATAATTTTTAAGATGCATATGATTACATGTATATTTAACTGACAATTTCATAATATTTCTTAATTTTCCTACTCCCTTTCTCTCTCTCTCTCTTTTTTTTAAACAACTGTGGGGTTTCCTCCAATAACTTCTTTGTTGCCTAAGAATTCACACTGTAAGTTTCCCACTTCTTCATCTCAGCTGCCCAAGATTCTCTCTTGTTCCTCAGTTGTCACTTAATATGAAAAATGTCATGCTCCCTAGCAAAAAGCTCTTGATAGTCTGTGAGAGTCCTGAAAAGAAGGTAACAAGATAACACATCCCTTTTTGCAGCTGAAGATGTTGCTTTTGTAAACCAAAAGGTCTTAGACCTCAATCTTTAGGTTGGTGTCTCACACCTGAAGAACTTCTGGGAAACAGCAATGTATTTAGTCTAAATGAGCCTGACCAAAAACCCATAGTCTTGGCCTCTGGAGTATGGTTCATGTGCCATTTTGGCCTAGGAAAGATTTCTTTGGAGGATGGCCTTTTATTATTTCTGAAGCTAGTACTTTCTAAATTCAGCGCTAGTTTTAACTACATAAAATTTGAGCATTTCATTTTGATCAAGCAAATTCCCTCTGAAATAAATGACAGCTTTGCTTCAGTAGGTGTGTCCAGGCAAGGCCCTTAATCAGCACGGACATTTACAAGAATCACTGCTATCTGCTATACAAAGGGCTTGGGTTCAATTTCCTGGGGTAGAGGATATGGACCTATTTCATCGTAAGGACTTCTGATGACTATTTTTCTCTGTAATGTAGCCCATTACTTAATGGAAAAAAAATATAGAGCAATGCGTATGTTTACAAAATGCCTTGGAAAAATGCAACCCATTGAAAAAAATTCTCTCTATAGAATGTTAATGTCCACAAAACTATTTTCCATTTTTTTTAAAAGCCTGTGCCTCTTCTGGACTTGTATCACAGCGTCTGCTGTAAAGTTTCTTTGAAAGATGTGTGCTTAGACCACACTGGGGTCCATTCTGCTATGTTTAACTGCATTACAGTATTTTTTTTCTTTTAATACTAAGGTGGCTGCTGGAAGAATAAAAGTATATACAGATTCCTTACTGTTGGCTACTGTTGGAAGTTAAAAACTACATCATGCAAAGTAAATAATGTAAAAATTATATCTGACCTGTGGTAAGCTGCAAGCTATACAGAGTATCTTTTAGAATAGTGCAAGTTGGCCTGGGCCAAAACTATGCCAGGGACTGTGCTAACATTTTAGTAGTAAAAAGTAAAACCAATTATTATCATCACAAATGGATAATGCCAGGTAGGGCATCTGCCCTCCAGTTCTAGTTCTGCAAAGAAAACAGCCTTGTCTACAAAGGAGAAAAAGATTCATGTCATTAACTTTCTTTTTTACAACTGTGTGGGGAGGGTCACAGGCTGTCTCCATGACCTGGGCTATCAAAGAACTGGAGATCCCCAAAGGGACAATCTCTCTGCAGATTTGGAGGTTTGAGCCTGGATTTTCTTCAGTCTTGACTTTCACATACCTCTGTGATTCCATCAGCTGCCAAAACTTCATTCCCATCAGGAGGATTCGTATAAACTGCAGGCTGTCCAGGCTGCCAAATTCTGGGACAAATTGTTCCCTTCAGAGAACTTTTGGAGAAGACAGAAACTTAGAATCCATGATTGATAATTATATTATGAAATAATAAGAACAGTTTCTTGGTTGTTTCAGGCCAATAGCGGGAAAAAGAGATTATACTCATAAAATGTATGAAATCTGAATTGCACCTTCTTCAAAAATCATCTGTAAAAGGTCAGGTGTCCATGAAAGGCTGTGTAAAACATTAGAAGCCTTTGGGGTTAAGGAACATCTTTCTTTTGCATTCATACCCCAGTGCATGGTTCAAAATCCAGTGATACTGCAGATACATCTTTGTTTGCAGCTGCCGATACGCTGTCGGCCAGACAACATATCCTGTAGGGTCTTGTAGTCTGAGTGAATTGTGCTGCAGCTGCAAAGTTCATCCCTTTTCATCTGGATGGGTTTTTAACAATGCTCTCTGCTCTCCCCACTGCCCAAACAAAAATATCTATAAACGGCAAACTCCCTTCCCCTCCCTCCAAAACCCTGAGGTAGCGGAATGAATGCAGCACACATGGTGCTAAGTGTTTTAGAGCAAAAACATGCCTAATACATGCAAATACCAACATTAACCATTATGAACAGGCATGATTTATGTGCCTGTCAGCAAGACATCAATCATGACAACAGAGAGTCAGCAGCAATATCAACAACAGTAGCAGGAGTGGAGGGTCAGAGCCAAGATGGGATGGTCCTTCCCAGCCACCCGGCGGGAAGAGAAAGATGGATGAAGTAGTAGGAATCCCCATACATTGTCTTTTAGGGAAAGGGATGCTAAATTTTAAAACATCTCTCGAGCCCAGTTAATGTCCAACATTATTTCTTTGTTAGATCTATAAGAAAGAGATAACCAGTGGGGACATTTGGAAATGCCATCAGAGAAGGGATCTGGACATATCAAAAAGAAGTCAGGGTTTAAAAAATATGACATCAAATGTATTTAAAGGGATCTTTGCAGGAGACGTTTTGAACAATGGGATCTCTGATTTACTGTACAGTGCAGATGGCAAGTGTATTTAACTGTGAAACTTTTCTTTACCACTGACACAGAAGTTAGAGCCAAGAAAGAAACTGCATCAGAGCTGTGTTTGTACAGATTGATTGTATAGCTCAGAGAACATAATATCTAAGCCCATTCCTTGATAACTAACTTTGGCTTCTGAGTAATCTAGAAAATACCAGTTCATGCTAAGCACAGGGGTGGGAACTTGTATTTGGATTTTTTGGCCTTTTTTAGCTGGCAGGAGAAGGCTGAGCAAGAGGAGATGTTGGCTGACACGTCGGCAAAAACAGTGATGTCTTATTTAGATATCTCAGGCTCCACTTGCAGTTGGCTGGGACCACTAGATAAAGATGCCTGGATTTTACTAATAAATTGATAGTGAAGGAAATTGTCAACCCTGAAAAAAAACTACCAAGGAGAAATAGAAAACAATTCTGCATGTGTTAAGAAGAACTGATTTGGTGTGTTTCCAGCTGGGACACACAGCAAAAGTGTTAAGGAATTACTTACAGTTGCCTAAAAATGGATTGCCTGTCAAATTTACAGGCTCACACAAATGTAGGTAGCATGTCATACCAAAACTGGGTGGAATATGGATCAAATGATGAATAAACCTTTTGAAAGCAATGGCAAAATTACTAGTGACAAGAATGAGGCCAGAATTTCATCCAGTTTGTTTCTCTTACATGATGCAAGGGATTTTGTTAAAATAGAACCTTGTTTGCATGTCCTAAGACCAGCATTTTAGAGCTATTGCAGAAGCTGTTGAAATTCCCCACTGAAGTAGCACTAGAAGCATCATGAATGTATTGTGAACTGTTCAAAGAGATGTAAAAGATATAGATATGGAGAAAGGCAAAAGAATGGATTAATTACAAAGGAAGGAAAGAGAAGCCAATCGAGGTTCCCTTTTCTGAGCACAGAAGTATCCAAATTCTGCTTTAAACGGTTAACAATACATCTTAAGAAATCTGAGCAAGTGCAAAAAGCAGTCCAAAAGCAGGAGGAAATTCTGATCAAGCCACACAGTGCCAAAGGGCTAACAACATATGCTATTGTGTGATGCCAAACATTTTAAGAATTGTTTGTTTGTTTTTTTAATAAATATTGTAAACTGCTACTGACTTTCTGGGTTTTGCTCTAACCCTGACAACTGTGGAGCATTTCATGATATTGGATGGCAGAGATCAACAAACTAAGTTCAACTGCATCATTTAAGTATCCACTTGGTATATACTGTTCTGCAGCCCTATAAGATTCAAATTCATCCATGTAAATGCAGAACAAAGTTGATGATTTCTGTTTCTCTATTCCACTACTGAACTGCTACCTTGATGATTACCAATGGAAAGATTCAGGATTTTTAAGGCTACGGGGAATTTTGACCCTACATTACCTTTTTGATAGCTTCTGTTCGTGCTAGCCTGTATCTTGCAGCCACCTAGTTCTGATGGAAAGACTCCCCTTGATGGAGAATTGATGATATTTGTTTGCACATTTTTTCAAATGTTTAACTGCCTTCACTGTTAAGTCATGTGCATCTTATTTATAGCTTGATTGGCTATAGGACTTCTGCGGCACAGTTCTCTGCAAACAGGATTAGGAGTGAAATCGTTGGTGAAATAGTACCATGAGACACGGCATGTTATCAACTCCAGACATGGAGGATAGCTTTTATATACTTTGCAAAATTCTCAACAGACTGTTTTGCTTAACAAGAAGTTAACTTAAGCGGCAATATGATTTCCCAGTCCTGCATTTATTTATTTTTGGTTGATTTTGTCTGATTTTAATTAAGACTTTTTCTTAATGTCTTTTCTTTTTCCGAATATATACCTTCTTGCACAAAATGCAAATTCTCCCTGTAATAAAATAGTTTCTGATCACAAAGTAGTTATAACTGAAAGGTAGTTTCTGCTACTTTAAATTTTACTGTTGCTGTTTTTTCAGACTTTCTGGAAATATTAGTATTATTAATCAGCTCAACAGAGTTCAGGGAGCTCTTTTAAAACAAAATGCCCTTTTTCGCATGCATTCCTCTCAGAAATTTTGCCCAGTGAATTCATTTTTACCCTAAACTAAGTTTCTCTTTGAGATCAGGAATAAACCACATATAAAGGAATTTTGTTCAGTTCTTTGGACAACACGAAAACTGAAAGTTTTGGGGGTTTGGGGGTTTTTTGTATGTGCATAGCAAGATTTTCTGTTAGGTTTGATACTTGATCTATGATTTAATACTCTGGAATCTCATGGGCAACAGACTTTGGTATTTCTGTTCGTTGAAAAGCAGCATTGAATACTGAGAGGCACAGTGAGGTGTTTTAGTGCAATAAAAACTTTCTTGGAAATTGAAAGTCCACCAGTACCAACTCAGGTCATTTTAATAGTGATCATGAAGAAAGTATTCTCCTATCACTTTTCATGACCCAGAGAAATTATCTGGGATCAGAGCAAAACTCCTGAAAGTATGTCTCTAATTCCACTGTGGTGTTAAGAGGCTACCTAAAGATAGCATTAAGTGAGGTTTTGGATCCATTCATCATTTCATGGTCCTGGTTTGGTCCTTAAAGGTTCAGTGTCCAACTCAGAGGCCTGAGTTCTCAGGAGCAATAGTAAGATGAGGAACAGCAGTGTGATTATACATCTATGTTGGTTATATAATAAACTCTTGGTCATAATAAACTCATAGTTCATGGATCTCTGCACCATGCTCTATTTTGTGGACTAAGCAGGTAGACCAACTGCTGCCACTGACCAAACTTATGTCTTTGGTTTTTAGGCCTGAAAAACAAACCCTAAATTTCATTATCCCTATCTTACATTTGAGATAGGAGCCAGAAATCCAGGAAAGGAAGGAAAGGAAGGAAGGGAAGGAAGGGAAGGAAGGGAAGGAAGGAAGGAAGGAAGGAAGGAAGGAAGGAAGGAAGGAAGGAAGGAAGGAAGGAAGGAAGGAAGGAAGGAAGGACAGTGTGCAAGATTTAAACACTCAGTGAGTACCCACAGTCTTCCTTGACTTTGCATCTCTCACAAGTCAAAGAAACACCCAAGGATGCAAGTCACAATTCTGCTAGGCTGTGAGTTCGCAAGATTGTTACAGCTACATCTCAGTTATAAATCTATCTATTGCTTCAATTTTCCCCTTCCTGTCTCTTTTTTGCTCTTTTTCATAAACCTGGCTTCATCTAGAGTGTATTTACATATCACTGGAAAGGCTTGTCTCATAGGTTAGGAGCTAATTCTTAGGTTACACTTTTCCTAAGCAAGTCAATTACATCTTAGAAGAAAAAAAAACATGCATTATACAGTATTTCCAATATTATACTGTAGTATTTCTAGATCCAGTAGCTAAATTAATGCAATTAGTTGAGTTTTTCTACCCAAAAGTAGAAATCCTGTGCCAAACCTACTAGTATTAACATGTCTTCCTCTTTGGTGATGAAAGATCTTCTGAAGACCTAAACTGTCAGAAGATGTGGAGATGGATCTGTCACGTGAGGCAGAAATACATACACCTTCTAGAAAAAAAAAAGAAAAGAAAGTAGGCACTTTTGTCTACAATGGATAACCCCACTGTAACTTGCTTTGCATAAAGGCAACTGCCTAAGGCACCTAGGAAATACAAAGACTCTTAAGAAGGCTTTGCCTATGCTCTATCTTCATTACAATAAACCACGTTGTTCAGAATTTTTAATGTTAAACTATTCTGGCAAATCGCCTCACACATATTTTGAGACTGAGTCTAATAAGCTGTTGATCTTTAACAAGGTGATTTTCTCTTTACTCAGTATGTATGAACATTAGCTCTTGTCTATACATAAAAAGTTTTGTTGGTATAGATTAATTGGTAGAAACATACCAGCAAGCCTTCTTACAGTAAAGATATTTTTTAAGATCTTAACTCATTTTTTTCTGCTTAGATTAAGCTCTTAAAGAAAAATGGGGGGGTTGTCAGTATAACTGCAGCTGGGAAGCCAAAAAAAACCAAAACAAAACTGTATCTGACTGTTGTCATTTTTAAGCTTAGACAAGACCTGTTCATAAAAGCAAAAGGATGAATAATTAGGGAACGTTTCTGTTCTCAGCTACATCAATGTAAAATCTGAGCATTTAGACTTAGGACCGATATCTGTAGTTGAGTCATGTTTTCAGAGATGCTGCAGCTCTGGCAAGAGGAATCTTTATGAGGGAATTACAGTAACAAGCCGTTTCATTTGCACACTGTTACTGAAGAGGTAAAATAGAGCTGGAAAATGTTCTTAACTATTGTTTCTCCTTAACATGTTTTAGACCTCTTAAACTGTAGACTTAGTGTGACTACAAAGGATTCAGGCTTGGACCTCACTTGCGATATTTTGGGAAGAAAAAAAAACAACCAAAAAACCATAGGTAAAGTCAAAATGAAAAGGGGTATGGGGGGTGGGTGTAGGGGCGTGTGTGTGTGTGTGTGGCCTTGGAGATGTCTCCTCGTTCCAGATCTATGAATAACTTTCAGGATCTGTTCATAATCCTGCTTTGTTTATACATCTTGTATAGTCAGGTAGGTTAGAAGTATCTGTGAAACACTCAGATACGCCAGAAATGGTAAACATAGATTAAAATGCTTTCAGAATAGTAATCTCATAAGCACTTGCAATAGACCAGCTAGAAATCCTTCCAGAAAAACAGAGTCTAATCTGTAACAGAACTTACTCTACGTGAGGACAGACCTTGGAAGTTTGAGGTAACATCTGTAGTAGTAAACTGAACAGTGCCAAGACGCCTGTGCTGGCCAAGTGGCACAGTTTGGTCACATCTGTATAATTAAGGTCTCTTAGCTTAAATAGTAACTCCACCCAGACTGCCTCCTGGGAGTGGTCCCCCACCCATACTAACTCCTGCATATTGTCTAGGAATGCTTGGGAGGGGGCTAGCTGGAGTGGGTCAAAGCCATGCCAGGGACTATGCTAATAATTTAATAGTACAGGGTTGAGTTTCAGTGTCTGGGAATGTTTCCAGGTACTCTTTAACTTGCCATTACAGATGCAGTTTCAGAGCTCCAGAAGTTGAGATCCTTAGCCAGATGGTACCTGGCTAAACCTTCTCCCATACTTCATTTTCTAGTATGGTTTGTCCTGTACAAAAGGAGAGGAGAGGAGAGGAGAGGAGAGGAGAGGAGAGGAGAGGAGAGGAGGCTTTTTGTTAAAATTTATTTACTCTGACATCATTCCTCTGTGGACATTAAAGTTGAAGGAATTCTGCCATTTTCCACATGTTCTTGTTAGCACCTGCACAGGGAAGGTAACTGAGTAACAGAACAGTGTTATACAAAAGACTGTCTTTCTTCAAGACAGTAAATATTCTTAGGACCTTAGGATCATATAAATGAAAACCATGGATATCTGCACCTGCATTTTTGTTAACATTAAACTAACAGTATTTTCTATGATTGGCTGAAATTAATAATAACAGAATAATTTTATGTCAACTATACATGTATGCATATAGCTGGAACAAATGTTCCTTTCTTGCTTTAGATGGTAGCAGCCATTTCATCTCCTTTATTGTTCATAGGAAATCTAGAAAGTTCAGTCATTATACCAAGAAGGTTTGCTGTTGCTGGTGGTGGTGGTGATGTGTTTCACCTAGAAATGTTAGGAATACTTTTTTTCTTCAGTTTTGTAGCTTCCACCAACTCTGCCTTCAAAGGAGAATTGAAGCAGAACACAATCCTAATGTTAGCTATTTAAAAATTAACATTGCCCAACTTTATTTATTTTTAAATGACTGGTAATGTATTTCTGAGGGAAGAAAGAAAGAATGCAAAGTGACTTATCCAACACACTCTCTAGCCATGAGGCTCAGTATGACAGAAAAACCTACTTCCAGATTACTGAGGACTCCTAGCTTTTAAATCAGCATGGCTGTGCCCAAACCAGTTACTGGGAAGAAGTCCCTGGTATTTGCAAACTCCCAGAGTGTGCCCAGGAATTGTTTAGGGAAATGCAAAATGACTCAGGCCAAAATGTCAGGGATGTTATACATCGGGCACCTCACTAGCAATCCAGTATGATAGAGAGTAAATTTCTGTGCTGGAAACATTATCTGGCATTGTTTAATTGACTAGTATAGACATAGCCAATAGGAGTGACATGTTTTAGAATTTTCATAACAGAAGAGTTACAACGCCAAAAATGAGAGGAGTTCAGAGAAGATGTAAGTAAGATGTGATTACTGGTAACATAGGGAGTATTATGCTAAAACATACCAACCTTCAACCCAGTAAGCAATTACAATCCACTGGTTTAATCAGATTATTAAAGTTACTACTTGGATTCCTGGTTGGGAATAACTTATATGGGATGCCTAAAAAGACTTCAAACTCTAGATGCCTGTTGTCCTCACCCTCCTTTTCTCCTCAGCACAAATATTAAGTTTCTTGTGAAACAACAACTGAACTGCTGTAATCTAAATTTTTAAGGTAAATTAAAATTCAAGCTAGTTTACCGCATAGCGCCAGACTCTAAACTGGAGCAGTGCAGGATTTACTTCGTAAACAACTCTTCTTCCCATACAACAGGGCAGGACAGAGTGTTCAATGTAGTAGTTTTATGAGGTGTTTTACCATCCCCACTTGTGAGTGAAAAACCTCAACAGGTGGTACACACCCGTTGAATTGATGCCAGATGAATAGAGAGAGTAAGAAATACGCTCTGAAGCTGGCTGGATGGGCACAGGAGCCTAAAGTGATTGCATCATCATAGTAGTCACACCAAGAGCTCACCAGCTGATAGGTGGTGACTGACTGGGTATGTGCTCTACTATATGTTACAGTATAAAGCATGTGACCCTAAACCATCTTTATGAGAACATACAACTTATTACTTTATTACCATAGCCACTCTATAACTTTCACTTATGTTTCCAAAGCTTCAAATGGAATCTATATCTATGAGACTTTTAAATGGTGAAATGAAGCAATTGAGTCAGAAAAATTGGTTGCAGCCAATCAGAAGGGTGGACAGGAGAGGAAGGAAAGTCAGAGACACAAGAGTAATCCAGGTAAGAAATTGGCAAGAGATGCATATTTTCAGTAGTAACCACAGAAAAACAGGCAGACAAATCTGATCTTTGTGACCAACCGAAGTGTCATCCAGTATTTCCTGAATACTAACATGACTTATTCCTATTTCTGAAATAAATCTTCTAGTGTTGCTGTATGAAAATGCCTAAAAGCAGATAAAATCAAGAAAAAAAGATAGAAACTTGACCTGCTTGATCAGCACTTCCACAGACAATGCTGGTAGCTTTTATTGGACTGGAAAGTCCACGCCTTATTGAAGCTAAAAGCGATAGGCCTTAGTGATGAGATAGACCTCCTTCTGCATGAGCTATCTGCCTGAGCCACGCTGAGCCTTAGAACTGTTTACCGTAGCTGGATCTACAATGCGCTACACAGTCAGATGCTGGCACAGTGTTCACAGTCTGGTATGAACACTAGGAAGCCATAGCAATATTGGTCAGTTCTTCATAACTTCATTTCCCAAATGTTCATAATTAAACAGTTTTTATTTAAGTAATCAGCATGAAATCCTTAGCTTTGTTTTTGCAAACGGTATTGTGTTTATGGAGCCAAATATTGAAAACTTTGATACTGAATACCTTGTATGTGTTAATTTTGGCAACCTTTAAAGATTCTGTAGATGCCTTGCTATGTTACCACCACCCACTCGTCAACCCCCCTGGCCATCAGTCCCTCCAAACCACTGAGACATGTTTCTCTTTTAATACTTTCTTACAGTATTTCTCATGAAAATCACAGGGAATCGTGTGTGATTTCAGCAGAGTGAAACTTGATCTCAAAGTGTCTGTAGGACCAGAAGTTTTTAAAGAAAACATTTCTTAAATCTTGTGTTCACTGCTGCTTCAGCAGGCCAATTAGACTTGATGGGAATTCTAGAAAGCTGTCGCCAGGCATTGCAGCAGGA
>NW_008824618.1:514656-559479 GCF_000699105.1 Pygoscelis adeliae
CAAATAAACGAATGGGTAAAGTGTGGCCATCCTCAGAACCTCCTTTCTGATGACCTTCTCATCTTTGCAAAGGGATGGTGGAGGTACTGGATGAAGGCACTCCAGGTTAATTAGGTTTGACATTAGTTAACAGCAGCAATTACTAGAGAGTAATTAATCAGGGAAAGTCTCCAAACAGAAGGAGAATAAATAAACGGGCAGTAACATTCTGATCCATTTACCCCCTTAGATAAGGACATGCCCCAGGTGTCAGGCTGAGGTGGGACTAATCTGTCTTGCTCAGTTTCTCCCTGGAACTTTGGTGACTCTTCACACATCCATCTTCCTTCACATGGAGACAAACAAGCATTCCCTAAACCACTAACAGCACAGTTCCTATAAAAAGTCAGGACAAAAAAACATTAAAATTCCTCTGGCCTCCCCACCCCTTTTCCTCAATCCCCTTTTTCTTTAAGAGCTCTTCAACAAAGTTTTACTAATGCAAGTGAAATCACCTTTCTGTTTTCATTAAGCTAGAACAATTTCCATATTCTAGTAGTAGTGTTTTCTGCATCCACAGCCAGCAGCTTTTCATTGCAGCCAATACCAAAGAGCTTCAGCTACCTGATCTGTGAACAGCAAGATCCCTGTTTTTTCTTTCCATGTGGGCCAATGGGAGTAGATCATGTGGCATGTCCTGAAAAACTACAGTGAGTACCACCGATTAATATAGAAATCAACCACGGCTTTACCACAAGCACAGGGCATGAGGCAGCAGACAGTTGCATTGCCCCAGGGGCAGCCCACTAGACTGACTCAGTTGTAATTCAGTCCCTGCTCCCCCTGCACTGATCGGCAAGAGTCCTGTACCTGGCACAAGTTATTTCCACTCCCATGTGCCAGCTCAGTTCTTCTGGCTGGTGCAGCATGGGGATCAGATCCAAAGTTCAGAGTGGTCCCACCTACACGGACCAGGATTAACACTGCAGAGGGTGCTCTCCCCCACACAGCCAGCTAATAGATATGAATACTCCCTGCAAGAGAGAATTTCCAAGCCCTTTCTGCCTTAGGTGGATATGAACTGAATTCCAGCCCCACTTTTTGAGTTTATTTTTGCCCCCAGCATATTTTTGAATGTAAAAGGACTGAAGAGAGAAGAATAACGCTCATACAATATTAAAGGCATAATATTTGGAGTCATATTGCATTCAGTTACTTTATTCAATAAGGCAGACTTTCTCTGGGTAGAATATTGTTAATGATGTTGGGCTTTTTCCATGCAGATGTCTACATATTCACTATAAAAAAATCCCTGAAATATTGAAACAGAACAAAAATGTTGATATAGAAGTCTAATATTATGGGCTATACAACTTTGATGTAATTCTGTACGGTGCATATCCTGTTCAATATAGCTAGGTTTAAATAACCTAACCCAATAACCTCTCCTAAATAACTACAGAAAATCACAATTAAATAAATACCATTTGATAGTTTAGCTTTTACTTAGCTGCCAACATGTTTGTGGGGAAGGAGCAAGTAAAATTTTAATTATAAAAGTATGGTTGTTTCCAAATAGTTTACTGAAAGAAGGTAAGTTTATAAAACTCTGCAGAAGTCACTAAAGCCACTATGGAAAAGAAAAAATGAAGAAAGGAAGAAAGAACTTAACTAAAAGTAAACATAACAGACCAAGTTATGAAAATGAAGAGTAATACATCTAAATCACTGCACTGTGATTTGCAATTAGTTTTTGAGCATACTTTCTACCACCAAATTAAAAATAAGCAATGTAGACTTTTGGAAAATGAGAACATAATGCATAGAAAGTCTGAGGGTGAAAATCTGGCCCCACTGAAGCCAAAGGCAAAATTCCCATTGACTGTAGCAGTGCTGGAGTTTTCTCTACACGTGCAGCTCCCATTGACATGCAGTGCAGAAGCTAGCCCGTAATCCCTTTTATATTTCATATTTTTTCTTTTATAATGTTTGTCGTCATCAAAAACCTAGATTGTATGGTGAATAGTAACTTAGACAATGCATATCAAAACAGTATGCAACATAGGAAGATTTATTCAACAGGTGACTAACATGCACTGAGTTTATGCCATCTCCTGCCAAGGATTGCAATAGGGCAACTCAAGGTTTACTCATGTTTTGAACAGTACAGGATGTAATCTGTATGCTGACACATCTTTATAACCTGGCAGAAGCCAAGAAAGGGAGTGCTAATCTGAAGATGGGGCAAGGTATCTGAAGCATTTAATTCAGCCTGGGATACTATTTAAATTATTTAGGCATTGCTGTTCACAAAGTCAATGGAAGGAAATGGGCAACTCAGAGGGTTTGAGTTAGATGTTTCAAGTTACATAAGGTGACTACATCTGCCCTGGACTTTCTCTGTGACCATAGGTACATCAATTAACCTTTCTGTGCCTCAATTCCTCATTTGTAAAATGGACTAATAGCATTCTCTGCCTAAAGGGCAAGTTGGGTTAATGTAAATGCAGCAAAATGTGTGAGGTTTTCAGAAGCCACAGTAATAAAGACCGTAAAAGTAATTGTACTTTTAAGTTGTAGCTTATTGTAGATGCAAAAGAGTTCTGTGCATATTGGTGGAGATTGGAAGAGTGCAATGCAGTGACAGCCCTGCTGGTTTGCACAGCAGATCACTGCATTTATGCAGAGCTGCATTGAGAGAAAAAGGTCTCAAACAACTTCAAAGAGGCTTGGTCACAGCAAGGCATGAACATGGCTGTCCTCTTTTTGGATTCCTGTCAATGTATCAGCAGGATGCTGATGCACAGAGAGACTTAACTGACTTCCATTTCCATGAGCACAGGCATATTTGCTCCACTCCACTGCAAATGTTGACATGCCCTTACATTCAAGGAATGAGTGATCAGAGATTTTAGGTGTAAAGCACTGTGAAAAAGAGGGCTTGGAGAATTCTTTGGGGTACTCATAAATACTGTAAGATGATTTTTTTAACTATTTTTAAGTGCATCGTAACAAAAGAAAAATCAACTTTCCTCTTCCTACAGCAATGCAAGTTGACACTAGGCACAAATACAAAGGTTGGTTTGTTGTTGTTTAAACTTCTTTAATCCTGACTACTGGTGCTTGTGGAGAAGGGAGGCATAGTTGGAGAGAAGCCATACTTTTTCAAATTGATTAAAAACACCTTTTGAACAATAAATAACTTTAGTGGGCTGACCTCTAAATCAAATGATACTGCAAAGTTCTGCAGTATAAAATAAGATTCCTTTTCCCAGCACTTTTGAATGTTGGCTTGTCAAGTATTCTTTTTGACAAGCTTCCAGCTTAGAGTTCTGTTATTTACTTCTTGTCAAACAAATATTCTTCCAGTAGACTTTACAGGTTAAAAATATTCAAGAGAAACCAGCATATCTTTGCTCAGTGTGAGTAACTTCGGTGCTGTTTGATCACATATAGATAGCACTGGAGAAATTGCTGGCATTGTTTCATGTCATCTGATAAAACAAGGCAATAAATTTTACTGCAAGCTGGCAGCAGGAAGAGCTGCTGCAGGTCAGGTCTGAGGTGAGCACCACTTTTATAAGGACACAGTCAAAATTAGTCAAATTGCAGGAGCTGTAGTAAGCAGAGAGCATAAAGCCAAGGGGTTTGGACCCAGCTTTTTTTTTTTTTTTCCTGCAGAACTGGCTTCTTAACTTGCAGTCACAATGAGATTGCATTTTTCTTGATTTGGCTCCATAACTGGTGCCATCCACATTCAATCCACAACACCTGTCAGTCATTATTATAAAAAATAGCTCAGAAATTCTCAAAAAAGTAAACAGGGTAGCAAGAAAGTGACATACGCGAACAAGAAAAAAGGCACCTGATATGCAGACACATTAGTTTACCCTGTGAAAGCACCTCACTCTGCAGGGATCTCAATTGCTTGAAAAGCTTGGCTGCCTAAATGAGAAGTCTACAAATGAAAAATATTGTTATTTTCACAAATGTCACCAGGCTGCAAGTGCTTACCTACTGTTAACCCAACTGTCTACCCAGCTCTGCTTGCTCCTTCTTTTTTTTCCAGCTACACATAAACTGATATAAAAGTTCTCCTCAGAAAAAAATGTTTGTTATTTTCCCTCAGTCCTAATGTATCAAGTTTCTAATTTTTTTCCTCAAGGCCTGAGAGGACAGGATAGCTCAGGTCTTCTCCAGCAAAAAGTTTGCTGAAGCCTTTGTGTTTCTCTTTAGATACTCCTTTAGCAAACAGTTTCCATCACCAGATCTGTTGCAATTTAGGGTAAGGGAAGGAAGGACCTTTTATGCTTTTTATGAGTTTCAAATTGTATATGAAAGCATCAGTCACAAGCTAAGTGTTGAGTTCAGTGTAACCTACTGTCTCTCGGCTATAGATGAAAACATTGGAGCCGCAAATGTCTTCCATGGGTTACCAGGTTCCATTGCAGTTTACAAAGAAAACACAAACATCATTAAAGCAAAGCATTTTCTTCAAAACTGTTTATTCAAGCTCCCAAGAGTCCTTTTCAAGACGTGACAGAGAATCTAAATTTCAAAGACGAAGTATATGAATTCTAACCTAAGCACTCAAGTGCTGCAATCGGCCCATTGCTTCTTGTAAGAAATACTATTTCACAGAAATCGGAGAGTTTATTTGGCCTTTTAAATGGACATAACACTTATTAAAAGTCAGCCAGAAACTTGAATTTTGTATCAGCTTTTGTCTGTGACACAAAGCAGTAATGAATCATTAAGTTCAGAATGCTTAAGAGCTAATTTATTATGTTACATATATTGCATCTTCATACCTTGCAGTGAAAGGCAGCCTTTACAGAAAGAAACTAAAAAGGAAGTATATCTGTAATTAGTACAAACGTTGTCCGAATACATCCCCGTACCAGAGAATATGTAACCCCAAGCAAATGTGATGCATCCTGGAGCAGAAGAAAACAGGGCAAATGCATGTCATCCTTTTACTTACCCCTCATAATGTTGACACTGCACCTTTCTGATCCTCGACATAAACACAAGCTTCTCTAAAGTTATGATCTGTATCTTCTGACCTATGATCCAACTTATCATACAGGTAGCTGGAACACTTGAGATAGACACTCTGAAATCCGTTTAATTGCACTAAAGTGAATTTCCAGCAGAAAAGAAATAACAGATATAAAAAGGTAACATTTTACACTACCATAGTAATTTTCTATGAAAAAATGATTATTCCAGGAGGTTTAAAAACCACCATTGTCACATATGATTGTGTCTAGCATTACGTAGGCTTTGCATCTGGCCACTTAACAGAATGCAAAAGATCAGGATCCTGGAAGCTCAGGTGTATGGTTTATTATACTGGGTATGTATGTCCACTACACAAGAATAGTCTTCTGAAAGCTCTTTACACCTACCTTAGATTTTGCATTATGAAAAGAAAGAAAAAAAAATAAGGATAAGATCTTACGTATCACGTAAAAATGTGATATCTACTTCTGTCTGAACACTTGCAAAGTTAGTCAAAGCCCTGACATTCTGGACAACTAAAAATTGAATATCAATAAAGAGAGATTTCTTTTAGAAATATGTCAGATAAATCACTGCTATTTCAACCAGCTTTAATCTTCACCTTCTTGAGCTAGAAAGCATTTCATTCTGTTTCATAGTACAAACAAGGCCATTCCTTGAGCCATGACTCAGATGTATCAACATTAGACTAAAACAAGTTTAGTATAGCATTTGTAGAAGCAACTCACTTTTCTTTATTCTGCAGTGCTAATTTGAGGTGGCTGTAATTTGAATGTGAAAAAAATAATCATGTCAATAGCTACAAACAAAGGGTATTCACATCCTTCTGCACTTGTGTTGTCATCTACAAGGCCTGCTAACTAGAAGTAAACAAATTATTAAGAGAAGTTTATTCAGTGGATTTGTCCGCTTTTCCATTCTCAAACTGTGACTCAACCACTTTAAAAAAAGGAGAATTGGACTTTTTCTATGGTTAGTTTTAATGACTGGAGGTTGTTTGTGTAACCCTTGAGAAACTCGCACTTTCAGGGTGATCAATCTATTGTTTGGTGACCCTGTGGCGAAGCGTTAGCCCAAGGTCAGTGAGGACCAGGAGGGCTGCCAAAAGCTCAACCATTTTCTGTGGGCTGTGGGAAGCATCCAGAGAGGCAACCCTGCTTCTCAGGAACAGAAACAGTAGGGTTTCCAACTCTGCCTCAGTGTTATTTTAATATTACCAACAGCTAGGAAAAGGGGGTTGCTTCCGTCTTTGGGGACTCCACTTCAATATTCGATTCAGCTCAGTTTTCATATCTCCAGAAGCAACAGTCCCAAACTCTAAATTACTTTTAGCAACCTGATGAGATAGTAGATTTTTTTTCCACATACTTTTGAAAAATCGGCTTTTTAACCAAAGGTTTTTCTAGATGACACAGTGATGCTCTAGATGACACGTGACGCTATTTCTAACTGATATATAAGCTCAAACTGTGCCATTTTAAAATAGTAAAACTGATCTTCTCTAGGTTGGATACAGTTTAACCTATATAAAAGTACTTGTACTGGAACATTTATTATCACCATAAGAACTTTTCCACAGTAAAACTGTAATTTTAGTGATGGATAATTTTGTCTTTTTAAGGATAAGATAAAAAACCTGCTTGAATAACTCAAAGCCCCTATCTAACATCACCATTTCTCAAATATCAAATATGCTATATCAATAGCATGGATATTGTAAGTAACGGTAGTCAGAAACAAGGGTTACTTTCTTACTAGAAAGAAAGTAATAAAGGTCATTAAAATTAGCTTCCTACGAAATTAAATTCCCTGGGAAATTATATTCTACAGCAGTTAAGTGTGTCTTTCAAAGAATAATTTTAAATAGACTTTATAATTCAAAATAAATTTAAAAATATGTAGCATTTAAAAAAATTGAATTGTTCATTTGGAAAATAACAAAATGAATAGGTTTGATCTTATCAAAATAGTTCTGTATTTTTCCTTTAAAAACAGTTTCACTAAAAATTGTTTCCTTCTGTAAAACAAGTTGATTTAGGTGAATCAGCAATTTTCCAGAGCAAAAACATTCTGTGGGAAAATTTCCAAAAAGCTCTAGCTGTGAATATTATCAATATTGAGGTACTTGAACAAAATAGCAAGCAGTAGGTGAGGGTATACGTATAAACCTAAGTAATATACAACTTACTTCTATTGCTTTAACCAGGACTTTGAGGGGAAACAAGTATTTTGCCTATTTTTTTTTTCAACAGAATATTTGCTAAATTCATGTATGTTATGTTCTGTTATCTACCAACATTTTTACAGACATCTTTTTTTTAAGAAAAATTATTGATGCATTTCTGGAACCCGCAGGCTACTACATGTTTATAGAAGTGTTAGCAAAATATTTGTTCACGTTTCCTGTGTTATGAGGTTGAGACTGATCTGTTCTCACAGACACACACACATGCACAATCATGAGTTCAGTAGCAAACCTCTGACAGCAAGTATATAATGAGCACTCTTTGGAAAACACACCGAGATCTACTTAGGCAAAGTATTATGTGAGGGCTAGTACACATCATAACGATGTTGGTCAAAAACAATAGCTCACAACAAAAATTAATGGGTTGAAATGTATTTGCATGACAAACTTTTTTTAAAGTAGTATCTTAAGCCAAACAAATGAAGCAATGCATCAAATAACACTTTTTCCCCCACAAATAGCTTGGCCAGCTGTAACGAGCACCACCACGTTTCTTTTCAAAGGCCATTGCACGCACTGCACAGAGCAGCTAGCAACTTTTAATCACTACCAAATTGGAAGTTCCTGAACTTGCTCCCTCCCACACCTCCAGTCCCACGAGCTTCCTGGTGTCTTTATTTTCTCCATTTTGTAAGTCCTTTAAACATAAAAATAGAAATGAGGAAACAAGCCTAAAGATGTGAGGAGAACACTGGGGGAAGGGAGGGGTTTTAACAGGTTTTTGAGCCAGACACATGTTACCACATGGTTCACATTACAGGCCAGTGTATTAAGAGTAGACCACCACAACACACAGGTGGAAGTGTGAGTCTGTGAGCCATTGAAGTTTGAACACTGAGAATTTTCCCAGCGTATCACAATTACAGAAACATCTGTGCTAAATAACTTTGTGCCGATCTGCTGTGAAAATTTGGTGTTCAACAGCCCTCAACATTTCTAATTTCTTACTTGTTGTGGGGTGGTCTCATGTGCCACATTGTGATCACTGGTTTCAGAGCCATGAAACAGTTTCTTTTTCACACCTGCCTTTTATGTGTGTGCTTACCAATTCAGAATGCCTTCTGTTTTCATATACAGCATGGTGTATATTTAAAAGCAAGTGAAAAGTAGTTAGGGAAAAAAAAAAATCTATGCAAGGGAAAGATCTTGTGCTGGATTAAACATATTTACATCAGTTGAAAATATTAATTCCAGGGTTGGAAGCAAAAACATAGTTCTCAACTGATCTAGCACTGGCTAAGAGAGTTAATGTGAGAACAAAGATAAAAATTAACAGGTTTTTAAAGATAATATTCCTTAAGTTATAAAATATCATTAAGTGACCTCTGCTTTATAGCTATGAGGAAATTAAAGGCGTTTATAAGTGATGGTTACCACTCCCACCCAGGAATATCACAGCACAAGACTGTGCCAACTAGGGTACTTTTAGGTATACAATAAATAGCACTAACAGAACACCCCAGACTTCAGCAACTGCCGGAATGAGGCAGAAACAAGAAGAAAGTTTCTCTGAGACTCAGTATTCACAGAAGTTGCTCCTAGGTGTGTGAAGCATATACGTCTTCCTCACTCCTCACCTCTTCCATCCCAGGAACACTTCTGTTAAGTCCTGCTACTATTATAATTGAAAAAGGATCATTTAATAAACCACTGAATTCGAGCAATAGGTTATGTCTGACTATTGCTGATAGTAGAGAAATTGCTCTGGGATTTGTCTCACCTGACTTCAGCAGTTCAAGAGGTAGATGCCTGCAGCAATGCATGACAATCTCTCCAAATCTCATAGAATGAGCAAAACACCTTCAGAGGACAGTTTATCCTGTATCCCCACCATCCCCACCATCACCTAAAAGCTAGGATGCATCACCATCTGAAAGGAATGGTATTTATTTCTCCACTGACCTCAGAGAGAGAATGAACCTCAGTAACTACTTTAAACTAGATGCCTAACTTTTGAATGGTTAAAATCAGGTGTAAAGGATTTCACCGTCAATAATGTTGATGGGTCAGAATTCATAGCAGTGACAGGTTTCTTTGAGGCACTGCTCAGCTTCTCTTCCAAATCTCTTCTTTACTGTGCTAGTCCTTAGCTGACAGGTGATTAGTAAAGCCTACAATTTACTTTTGGGATTAACTCTGTTCTTTTCCTTTTACAGACAGCCAGTACAGTAGAAGCATCAAGACAGGAGCAGCTCTTCTAAAATAAGATGCTGAGAATGTATCTGGGGCAAAATCAAACCATTTGGCCTGCTTGCTTACATTTCTTTCAAAAAGGGGATCTGATTATTTGCACTGTATTTACAATTACATATTTGGTCAAATTGAACCCAGATGTCAATAAATGCTCAGATGTAGAGTAAAGCAGAAAAAGGTAGCAGAAGTGGAAAATTCTACTAGTAGTGGTGAGTAAAACGACCTTACATAATGAACTATCAGCCAAAAGAAAGCTGAGATTTCATGCGGTTCTTGTCTCAAAAGTAGTGTTTGGGATTAAGGTAGGTAACAAGCCAAAATTATTGTAATTTATATCTATTAATATAAAAGAAAAACATTAAATCAAGATTTAAGCTAAATTTCTGTTCTTAGTTTAGAGTATGTGCAAAATCTATGCAGTAATTAAACTCTGAAAGAAGATCTAAAATGTGACCCACCGAGACGCAGACATCCGTTCCTTTCAGAGATGTGTTTTAGTGATGTTGGATACTCTGGGTGTCAAAGTCTTGCTTACCTCATGAGTTTCGTGAAGGCAAAACTTTAGTTTAACCCACACAAATTTTCAAAATGTTTCTCACTCACTGCAGTTAGATCACCTGTTCACTGAGTGACAGTTCATAGCTACACACAGGAAACCTACTCCATGTGAACAGAGCGCAGTTTCCAAAGGTTCACACTGGTCAAAACACAGCCAATATGTACCAAATCACTTCCTCTCAAAAGAGGCTGTTTCCATGGCAAGTTATGTGCCAAATTTCCTGCACGTGAAAATGACCACAAGTCCCGATCCTCCTATCGACATTTTCCCATTGATACCAGCAAAGTATTTGGCTCTTTATCTTCCTCCTGAAGCTATTTTAATGAAAGCTGTTCATAAAAGATAGATAGACTTTTTAGTTATTCTTTCTATGGGAAAAATAATGGTTTTGTGGGATTGTTTTGAGTTTTGTTTTGTTTTGTAGTTTTGTTATTCTCAAGAATTGCTGGAACATTTTTTACATAGATTTCCACAAAAAAAAAATCACTTTCAGACAGAAACTATGAATACAAATGTTGGGAATGGATAGTGATCAATTAAGAAAACTATGAGAGAATTAAAGAAGATAGAATGGAAGAGTTATGCAATGTTAATTATATTTGCCATTGCTCTTCCAGCTATCAGCATCACTAAGGAAAAGTAAATTATGAATCTTTTTAACATTAATTTGTATTGTTGCTTCACATTATTCTTGTTTGGTTCAATTAAATAAAAAATAAATACATAAGAAACAGTTTATGTTTGAAATATTGGTTATTTCAAACCAGCATATTACTAACCCAAGAATATCCAGCCAATAGGGAAATTAGTTTGATATTTAGAGTCATTAGCTTCACAATATCCATTTTGTCTAACAGGCATTCTGGAAATGTTCTAAAGGGATTGTTAGGACACAATATACATAATAGCAGATTGAATGAATGATGGTAGGAAAATGTACAAGAGGACAAATGAAATCTAACTATGCTTTAGGCTTAACTTTTCATTACCTTGTATCTTACATACTAATTTAAAGGATTAATCAGAAGAAAAAAATCAGCGTGAAACATGCATCCTGATGTGCAAATTCTGGACAAAGTATGAGAACAGCAAATTTATTTAAGAAATATGGAGGCAAAAAAAAATTAACAAGAAGAGAAAAGAACAGGTTTTCTTAGCCCTCCCCTAAATGGGATTGTGTGGTCAATTTTTTCTATAGTTTCAAGGACAACAAGCAGTTTGACTTATGAAGAGTACTGCAGGGTTTTCCCTCGCTTTCCTCAGTGTAAGCAAAGAGTCAGTGGAATTGCTGTGGGGTAAAAACCCAGTCTCACACCGATGAGAAACAACCTGAAGCTGCAGAGAGAATCAGTCATGCAACCTTCGTTGCAGAATCAGAGCCTAAAACAATGGTAATCTAAGTTGTTGCTAGGAAACAAAAAAAAAAAAGCAAAAAAAAAGCAGAAACTGTGATTGCATCTCCTCAAGTAAGTAACACAGGCCAGGACCCAGTCTCTGGCTGCGGGCCAAAGGACGTGGCATGACTCACACCCTCACCACATCAGGATCCTTGCAGCCAGATCGCTCAGGCAGTTCCCCGAACCTTGCCAGGTGTTGTGCAGGAGTCTGCTCGCCAGCCGGGGCCAAAACCGTGCCAGGGACCTTGCTAACAATTTAACAGCAATTGCATGCAAGTGCCCTGGCCTGTGCCCTGGCCCTGCTTCGTTCACCAGCACTGACACTGCCATGGGGAGCTGATTTGAGGAGCAGTGGTGGAGTGAGGTTTGTGCAGAGCAAACCAGTGCTGTGACTGTAAGGGGAACTTTTGTCTGTAAGCTTTTGTTATTCAGCTGAAAGGCCTACTTCCCGGGCGAAGCTGTACATATTTCAATAGAAGATCAAGTCTCACAAAGGGTTGCCCGAGTTCTTACTGTCTAATAAAGAGTCAGCAAATTTATGTTGTAGTAAAAACAATTGGGAGTAAAATTCCTTTAAAAAAAAATACTCCATTCATCTGACTACAAAGTGAGTTGCAATAAATACAGTATTGAGAAACAGAGCGGCCTAGCAGGGTTTTAAGTAGTCTCTGCTTTCTCGCTGCTGCTCCCACACACGCACACACACACAGGCTGCCACACACTCTTCATCGTGCTGCTAAAAGCAAACAGTGGATATGATGGACAAACATTGTAAGCACAGATGTGTCCATTATAACCAGCATGAACTATGCTCATGAGGAGCGCTGTCACTTCTGAAAATCCAAGTGTCTCCGGCTGCGAAAAAGCAGTGGGGTGTGAGAACAAAAGAAAGAGATGTTGTGATTAAGGCAGGGCTAATGGTTCATTAACAATATCCAAGGCCTGGTTCTCCAGCTTACAAGTTAAGGATTTATTTCAAAATTACCTTTTGACTTTTTTGTTGTTGTTGTTGTTGCTTTTCATTTCTTTTCTCTGCCTTTTGAAAAGGATTTGTAGCTTCCTCTCTTGCCCTTTTGTCTGATGGCTCCTAAAATATGAAGCAAATGAAAACACGGATCTAGAGAAAACAATCTTTTTTTCCTTTCTCATCTCTTTTTTCAACTCCCTCTCCGATGTGCGAGTCTAAGGCGAGGATGGATGGGAGAGGCAGCATTCCTTGCTTCGGGGATGTCCCTACCCTAGCTTTTGGAGTCCAGGTTGGCAATCTGAGGGCAACCTTCAGAGCAGGTACAGTACTCACCTGAGCAAAAAGCACCACAGAGACCGTTCCAATAATTTAAGTTACATGGTTATGTTTCAGTCCCCTTTTTGGCACCCGTTCATCTACCATAGAGGCATGATGTTAGCTTGTGTCTACACAGCTAAATGAAGAAGGCCAATGAGTGAACTTAGGTGCAGCAGGGCTGCTGTCAGCTCACACTCCCCAAACAGCGCCCAGGGACAGTTCACAAATTAGTTTGTGCCAATAACCTTTTTCCAGCTGGCACTGAGAACAACACTGCATGAGATTTGGCTCCTTGGGCTCTCTGGCATTGTTCAGCATTGTCCTCAAACACCACCATCAGCCCCCACTCATACCTCAGGCGTGCAGCACAGACTTTCAGTTTGATGCTGCAAAGGCACCTTGCTGATGGGCTGCAGTATGGCCCTAAAATTGTTTCCGTCTGAACTAGGAAAAAACATACACACAATCATAATTATGTTGTAAGGCCAAGGGAGGAGCCACAGGGTCAAGTGTGATATGCTGGGAGGTCAGTCAGTCTGCTGCAGAGGGAGCCAGTCCCAGAGAGCCAGTGCACAAGTGGGTGTCTGGGTGAGGCATTGCTCCCTGCTGCGGTAAGCAGCACAGACAGTTGTTGATGCTGGCTTTGCAGCTCCCAGAGCAGTTCTAGAGCACCCATTGGTGCCTCCTAGCAATTCACAAGGTTTCTTTGATTTGCTTGACTCTAAGATGTGCTTTTTAGTATGTTGGAAGGGAGGAATCTTCCTGTCCTTCCTCAGCCACTGGCCCAGAAATGCCTTCAGATATTTCCAGGTCTTCTCATTCCTGTCTTCCCAGCCAAAGGCATGTCACATGTCACAGGCCTGATCCTTAGCTCTTCCCAATTGTGCTGGTAGTACAGAGAGATGTAGACAGGAGAGTACAGAGGCACTAAAGAGTATTTCAGACATGATTTCAGACTTCTCTAGGCAACAGTGAATGTTGGTGAGGTCATCTGCAAGCTTCAGGCTCATGTGGAAATCACTACTGTGCCCCCTTGCTGCTGCAATTAATCTGCTGTAGGTCAGGGGTGACCAAGTAGTAGATGTTATTACCATGAGGAATTCACAGCCTTCAGTTAGGCACTTCCATTTCCTATATGATACCTGGTCTCCAGCAAGAACTAACAAGTAGAGCAGAGAAATCCTAAACACCACATTTGACCTGAAATTGCTTAAGCTGGTTAGTTGGGAAGCATTATACACAAGGACATATCTTAAATCTCATGTTTTGTTATAATTCATCAGGATATTCCTTTATATCCTCTTCTCATCCAGAACCTTCTCTGACTGTTGCCTCCTATACATTTGCTATCAGAAGTGTGGTGAGGGTGACTCCTTTAAACTACAGCTGGAATTAGAAGACTGAGATTTACCACAGGGGTTCAGATACCTCCTGGAAGGACTTCTGGTGGATTAATCCTTTAGTTTACACATTAACCTCTTACAAAGGTACAGGCTGGACACTGCCTGGCTGGGAAGCAGCTCTGCTGAAAATGCCTTGGGGTCCTGGTGGGCACAGGCTGGTCATGATCCAGCGGTGCACCCTGGCAGCACCCTGGGCTGCATGAACAGGAGCACAGCCAAGAGATCAGTGAAAGTGACTTTCCCCTTTACTCAGCACTTATTAGACCACACCTAGATATTGTGTCCAGTTTTGGACTCCCCACTATAAGAAAGATACCAATAAACAAGTGAGTTCAGCAAAGAGCAACCAAAATGACTGAAGGACTTGCCCTCTAAGAAGCTGGGAGAGCTGACCCTGTTCAGCCTAGAAAAGAGACAGCTTCAGGAGAACCTAACAGCAGCCTGCCAGTGCCTACAAAGAGATTACCAGAAAGACAGAGACAGGTTTTCCATGGTGCCGCATGGCACGGGATGCCATACTGACAAATTACATAAATTGAAACAGAAGAGGTTCTCACCTTATATAGGGGAAAACCTTTTCACTATTAGGACAACTAGGTTTTGGAACAGGTTGCCCAGAGAAGTTGTGCAGTTTCCATTCTCAGACATTTTCCAGACCTGACTGGATAAAGCCCTGAGCAGCCTGGTCTGACCTCATAGCTTACCCTGCTGTGAGGAGGCTGGACTAGAGATCACTTGACATACCCTCTGATCTGAATTATCCCATGATCTGAAAGTTGGATGTGTTGAGCCTGTGTCATTGCAGGGTCTCCTCTTAGTCAGTGGAGAGAAACAAGCACCTCTAAAGGGTTATTCATCTGACCTAATTCAAACGTCTACCTAGAGTTGAGGTGGCTTCCCTGTGAACGTTGTTGTTTCAATCCATAAACAGAACCTAGGGTAAGTAATTTAAACTTAGTAATCTAACATATACATCGCTAAAATTTGGTGGGAAGTGTCTCAATCTTGTATCCTATCCTTTCTTTTGCTTGCTGAGATTCAAACTTTCCTCTCTAGTGATCATATCCTAGGATGCTCCTGGAGGCCAAGGGACATCCCCAGGATATCTTGTGCAGAAAGCTGTTGTAAGATACATGGGCAATGTCTGTATTAGCAAATAAAATGGGAAGAGGTGATAGCTAAAGCCATGAACAACAATTGCCTGTACTCTTGAACTGTTAACACCCTCTCTGTCATGGCTGTAGCTCCTGCCAGATGCCACTCTAGACATAAATCTTGGCAACATTTGGGGACTATCTTGTTTGGGAGAAGACAGAAAGCCAAACTGTGTGGTTGCAAGCCATGCTGTCCCAGGTCAGGGACAATCCCTAGCCCTGCAGTAGGCAGCCCTGCTGCCCTAACCGTACCCAGTGGACAGTCCTGAGCAAAACTGGTAAGAGTGTAATCCTTTCGTGATCACCAAACTTCAGTTTATAAAACCTGTTTTATTTTCCTAATAACTAAATGACCTTCCTGTGCTAGCTTCATGACTGGAGATTAATACACTCTGGGATCACTGCCCAGTCACTTCTGCCAACACAGGAGCCATTCCAGGAGACATGTTCCTCTGACTCCCTGGTTAGATTTCAGTATATTTCAATTTTCCATTTGTAGATTATAATTTTTTCCAGCCCATGGTGTTCTGGTAATGCACTAGATCTATTGGAAAGTAGAATCAGCAGCACTTTCCCATACTAATTCATCTGCCACAGTGGCAGTATCTAAACGTCCACTTGAAATTTCTCTGGATAAATAAATCTTCCCCTATTGTAGTGAACTATGCAGTAGTTTGCTCTTTGCATCATCCTACTTTAGATGTTTAGCACTAAGGCTGATTGTTAGAGAAAAATTCTGTAGTAAAACTGTGCGCTACAGTATTCTGCATCAAAAAATGGATCACAAATGTGAACAATGCATCACTCTGAATCTGATCCTGCCCAATCCTTCATGTATTTTCAACTTGAAGTTCCTGTGGGAATGCCTACAAGTTATTTTAAGACGCTCCTCCAGAACAAATTAATTGCAGATACAGGCAGCAAATCTACAGGCACTTCCCAGGCATGACTGGAGGCCACCCTCTCAAGTGAGCAGATCCCTTTAAGCTGTGGAGATGACTCCACTCAGTATAAAGCAAGAAAACCACTAAGTGGTGTAATGGATTAGAAAATCTCTAGGCTTGCCTGGACATGAGGTAGGTGGCTTTCTGAGCATACTTCCCCACGCCTCTTCTACTCCAGATGCCTTTTTACCAAATATATGGGTATACTCCATAATATTAGTGGAGTATCAGAGAAGTTTGGGATGCTAGTGGCATAGGAATCTTGCAAAATTAGGATCTTAGCCAGCACCTCAGAGACCATTCACTTTAATAGCAGTAATAATGCTAATTATAGCTAAACTATTCATACAAGAAGTTCATAAATCACAATATGTAGACCTTTAAAACTGTTTTGCTAGTGCTAGCACCCAGTTCTTCCCATGTGTAATATCTAAGGATAGTGCTGTAAGTGCCTCACCGATCCTATGACAAAGTGTAACACTGCAGAGTAAGGAGCTGTGACTGCCACTGCCTTGCACGTAAACAAAACTGCAGCTGACTCTGAAGCTGCTGTCGTTGATGTACCATTCTGAAGTCTGTGAGAAGAACTGCTCTTCTCAGACCAACATTAGTGGAGGTGTGTGGCAGAATAAGGCGAGGTGCCTGGGACAGGGATGGTAGCACAGGCCTGTACACCAGAAGGGTGTTAGGATCCTAGGGCAGTTTGTCATGATAGGTGCATAGAGCTAAATGAAGGACTATATGTGGGCTAGAGGCTTAAACAGAAAGATCAGCCGGGTGAGGGGCATGGGATTGGAGTCCTTGTTTGGGGAACGTAAAGAAGACATGGAGGTCAGAAGCCAGGAGACCAGGAGCTGCTGCTATGCTGCTTCTGAGGGCAGTCCTCAAACAAACTCAGTTTGAGAAACCCCTGGCTTATTTCAGACTTCCTCCCACCGTTGTACGCAGACCAGAGCACCAATCCTGTGTATGCTCAGCTACAAATCTAGGAGAGATCTTGCTGCCAGCATGAGGACATGAGTGACATTAAGCATGTGCATACAGATTGGGTGCTACTGTGATATACATAATAAATAATAACAAGTATAAAAACAGACCTACCTTTTAGCAGCCATATCTCATCTATATTTGTAGATCCACAGCCATAAACATTATAAATATAGCTGAAATCGTCCAATATGTATTGAATGCAGATATTCCAGGATGCCCATAAAACACATTGAAAAATGTGAATTGATTACCTAAGCAGCTTTTTTAATGAATAAGGTCTATAGATTTTATAGTATTCCTCTCTCTCGAATCTTGTAAAATACATGGAAGTCTTAATTACAGCTGAAGATATCTGAACTATGTTGGCCTTTGATTTTATAATAAAATATGTAATTCAAATGGCATAATAAACCAATAAATTCAGTATTTGTTATAAATGAGTTTAAATTTATAAGTCTATCAAAATACCTCCTGGTTCCTGTTAATGTTTAGGAAACATTTCAGAAATGTTTCAGGTTCCTGGCTGAAAGAATTGCCTCACTCTTTGCTGAGCTTCTGTTGATCCAACGTCTTGAAGTAATCAACAGTTATACGTACTATACGAGTAACACACACACAAATGTTGTATATGTAGGTAAGAGAGATACAGAAGGAACGGAAGGAAAGTAGAAGTAGTAGTTTATGTGTAAGTACTTCCTCCAGTGAGATGTTTGGACCTAAGAGGCCCATCCTGAGCCAGCTGTAAATCACATTTTGCTTTGGAAGGTATGAAATAGATGGGCTGCCTTTCAAATAGCACCCTCAAATCCCTGCAGCTCCTGGCCAAGGACATTCAGTTTGCTAGTAGACAGCCAGCTGGTGAAATTCATACAATACCACTGTCACGTGCTTGACTTTGCAGCTTTGTACTGAGGCTTCAACTCTTGCTTTTTGGTCGTGTTCATATCAGTGCACATGTAAAATGAGTTTCACTTCTCACCCTGGAGATAATGAATATCTGGGTCCCAGCAAAAGGTGACAAGAGTCAAGTGTTGCAGCTGAAGATGGTTAAAAAATGTTCCTTCTCATTCTATGAGTTGGTGCCCCTTGACGTGGCTCCTGAAGCTGCAAACAAGAAACCTGTAGCAGGAAGGAAGGACAGTGAAAGGAAATGAGACTTGTTTGCTGATATTATCAGACTAAATATGTAAAATGAAGAAGCATCTGATTCTGCTTTTAAGATTCAAATTTAGAGCATATACTAGCATAGTCTGGTAATGTTTTGTGACAGAAAACCAGTAAAATTTTCTTGTCAAAATACTAAATACCACATAAAGGAGTTACAGATGCTGTATTTAGGTAGATTAGCTAAAGCATGGCATAAACTGTAGTTTCTTGAAATTCTATCCCCAAGGCAAAACTAAAATGTTCAATGGTTGGGGTTTTTTTGTTGTTGTTCCTCAACAAAAAACAACTTTAAAAATATGATGCATATAAAGTGTTATACTTTCTAAATTATGCTGGCTTTTGGCTAGGTACATGTTTTCTATTGAAGTTCACACCATAATTTGAGACATGTTAATTTAGGGTAGGCGTCTACTCAGTCAGCTGTTCAGTGGAACATATAGACATATCCATTCAAGGCCTTTCATTCCCTGGAAGCCCAAGGAACATTTTGGATATTGCCTTTCAGCACTAAAACCGGTCAGCTTATGGTAGCATTTTCTCATTTCAGTTTCTGCAGGTCCAAACCACAACGATCCACGAGGGGATTAAAGCATATATTAATGAGCTTTTTAGCCCCTGTAGATTTCTCCTTCTAATTTGCCAGAATTTTATGTACCCCTTTCCTGACCCTAGAAGTGATATTTTCTTCCATCTGGAATGATTGTTTCATGTTAATATGTTGGTTTGAATATAAAACATAGGAATGCTGGTTAGCACAAAACCTAATGAAGGCTCTGGGGTTTTTAGCTTTTTGGGCTTTATTTTTTTCCTTAAAGAAACATTACTCATTTGTTCAGGCCAAGAATGTAAGGTTTCAGATGTTACTCATGCAAATCTAATGTAAAATCCATATTTAGGCACCTAAATAAGCAGCCTGATTTAACGCATTAGCATTCTGGTAAAAGCCTATGTTTTATTTCCTGATCCCTGTCATCTGAATTCAGTCAAACTTATTAAGAATTGAAACACCATCTTATAAGAGGGACCTGTGTCTACTAACTGCTGTAACTACCATTATGACAATTACACTGGTATAAGATCCCAGGGAAAGTTAGACGTGGACAAACAGATGACATTTTATTTAGGTCTTTTGTTTTGGACTGCAGCTTCCATCTGAAATCGCCATTGTAGCATGGAACCGTACCTCCCACCGGGTGAAAATCCAGCTCGTGTGACTTTCCTCATAAAGGCTCTGGTAGCTGAGTACATTTTTGAGGGCAGAATTTTGTTGCAATGTTCTCTCGTTGAGAATTTCCATTTGTTCGATTTTTTTGCTTTCTTCCATGTGTTCTACTTACTCTAAAGTAAAAGTGTGTGTTTTCTCTTAATGAAAACTCAACTATCATTAGGCCCACTGAATTTTTAACTAAGCAGTTCTGCAAGAATGAAAAGGAGAAAAATATGCACATGGTAAACACAAAAGTGCTTAAGTAGATACCCATATATGGTAATACGTATGGGTTAAATACTAACATATTTGGCAGAAATGCATGACAAGAATCCCTGTCCAGAGCCAAAGCCTCATAGACAAAGGGCAGAATTTACCACAAGCTTCCCTATCTCAGCTGCACGCGAAGCACGTTTCTTTTTTGGATGCATCTGGACCATCATCTGTTATGCATTCCATATGACATACATCTCAATGGGGTTTACTTCACCTGCTTTCATGAAATGAACCTTATTCTTGCTCTCATATAATAAGAATGTTTGCTACCGAGTATTAAAATGTGTGCAACATGTGGCAGACATCTGTGGTGTGCTGCCATTGCACTTGACACACAACAAAGTGAGCCATCTCACCTTCTAAAATCAACCCTGCCCTTCTTCAAACTACATCTTATTTCAGAAACGCAGGTGCAAAGCAACACACCTCAGCAAACACTGAACACATAAAGAGCTTCAAAGAGGTTTTGTTCCACTGTGTTTTGTTTAGACGTGTCATGGAACAGCACATATGTAGAAATCAGTTTTCACTTGGTCTGGTCCAGGAGTTTTCAGTCAGTTGGGCTTTGTTTTATCTTTTGTTTTGTTTTCACTTATTCTTTTTCACCAAAATTTAAAATTATTCTCAAGAGTGCAGGTCACTGTTAGTGGAAGGCAGTTTCATGGTTCCAATACACAGCACACCACACCAAGCCACTCTCTGCCCATCAGCCAAAATGTGGTAATGACTGGATTCTTTAAACTCTGTGGTGAGCGTGACATAAAATGCATTAGCTTCGTTCACAGTAACAGTGGTTTAAATTAATACATCTTACTTCATATTTGCAATATCTTAAGTGCATGCACAAGCTGAAACTTTGGTAGCTTGTGTTCTTTTGGGAAGCAAAGTAAAATAAATATAATTGAGCCCCTTTCCTTTTGAATGGGTTCCTGAAGCCTTTTAATTATCCTTAACTCATTCACTTTAACAGCTACTTCACACTGCCTCTCCTGAGCATCCTTGTGTCATCAAGTTCTGGCTCGCAGGTATGGAAAGTAGAATGTTTTCTGCTGCTTTCAGACTGCACCCACAGAAGATGTATGTGCAAATGCCAAGCCTCTCATGCCCAAATGTCGGCATGTGCTGCCTCTGCTCACATAGCTCTGGAGTAATCATTTACACCTGTGCCATATGAGTTCAAATCTCAGGGATTTCACTCTTATTTACTGTCTGGCAATGTAAAGGACTTGAAAGTACATCTTCTTTAAGATCATTCTAATATACCAGGTAGTATAAAAGCATATTAAAGTAAGGCCTCTCTCTCTCATCCATCACCTACCATAGTGGTGGACATTTACACTTGCTTTGTACTTGCCTAGTCACCGACTTGAGGTGCAAGAACCTGGAAAACGAGACCCATTTTGTGCAGAAGCTGAACATTTGTCTTACATTACTTTCTTATGTTGTATTGCATCAGAAATGCTTCTCCTGATCAGATATTAATATATAAATCAAAAGGTATTCAAAATGTATTTGTCTTGCATGAGAATGAAAGAGATCATTGAAGCAATTCAAAACAGACTGATGATTTTTGGAATAAGTCTTTCAAAAGGAAAATAAAAAAACTCCAACACATAAGGAATTTCTAGAAGCAGGTAATGGGTCGTTCACATCTGCTATCTGCAGTAGATAACTTAGACAAGCACGCTGCTCTAGTACAGCTGCAGCTGTACTACTATCACCTTACTGTAACCCTGTGTAACCTCTGTTACTGCAAGAAGAGGTGATGCTCTGACTATTCACAGGCAGGAATAGGAGCCACCTGTGTGAGTATTGCGTGCCACGAGTCTGTTTCAATACCGAAAACTGACGCACATAGACACATATGCAGAAATATATGTACCCTTTGAAAAACTGCTGAAGGAATTTCTGGCATTCACCACTATACCTGGCTCTGCAAGGATTACAACTGTGAGCCATGTCATAGGTGTTGCAGGCATGGAACATTTGCAATGTGTCAAGAGAGCATATTGCCATTATTACATGAATGCAATGATTCAAAGCAATTTTGACTGAAAAGGCCTCATTTGAATCTACAGTTAGGGCTCTCCCACCACCCCTGCAGTACAAAAATCCCTTCAAATGGATATAAGTAATCCTAATCAATCCCACTCTAAGGCATGTTTATGCTGCTTTACGGCAAAAAAGAAAGTTCAGGCTGTCAAGAATTACGTGTGTAAAGCACTTACTGAATTGGACCCATTGCTATCTTTTCTTTGATGGCAACACTTTAGGGCAAAGTACAGAATCACAGCATCATCATATCAAACTCTACATAAAAATAGCGTGTAGAAAAATTATAAATCAATGGAAGATATATACAGCCAGATCCATACTCATGCTACAGTAAAGAATTTCTAAAACCACCTTAAAAGCATGGTAGGAATCAGAACAAATAGGGAAAAAAATCAGTCAGAAATATTAGCCTAGTCTAAGGAAACATCATGCATTTACTTTAAGTTAATCTGATGCTTTATGATATCTGATATCACAGTATTGTATTCATAATAATTTGATTGTGTGAGGGAACTAGTCTCTGAAGGCTTGAGCATGTGACTTCAGGCATCTCTGCATTGTGTTTTCAGGTGAATCCTAAGTTATTCCTTTCCCAAAGTGCTGTAAACTTCTGCATACTTTGTGCTTGCCACAGTGTAAGCATGAGAAACCAGTGCTTGGCTGTCATTTCCCTGTAAGCCTGCACTGCACTTTGCAGTAGCCGGGTAGGCAGTATGGATACAGCCATTGGTTGTGCTGGTTGAGAGAGCTTGTCTTGGTGGCCATGAGCTGTGCCATTTGGCCGCAGGGCCACAGGACAGCCCCTATGTCAGTATTAGGTGTCTGTAGTTTGATGGACAGCAATTGGGTCATAGTACGTGACAAGTGTGATGTGACTTCTCTTGGAGTAAGCTGCCTTGCACAGAGGCACACACCTCTCACAGGCAACATCCACAGAGGCATGGGGGAGCTAGTACAGTGCACACTCAAACCCCAGTGTACCACACATTAATCTGCTGCTTTAGGTGAACACTTATTCCTCCTGGTCTGTTGGGGTGATGAACTCTTCAAGGCAGAGACTTTTACTGGATGTCCATTCGCCACCTAAGTTATTTGAGACAGCTGTGTTTGAGAGCCGATGTCAGCAAGCGATGAATAAGACCAAATTCATGTTTGCATCCACAGTGAAAACCCTGCTATGGACACCTAGTCAGAAGAATGAAACAACAACCGAAACACTGAGTTAAGGAAGGAGGATGGGGTCAGCGGTCAGGGTAGTGGTCCTTGTTGTTGGCATGCCTGGGGTAAGCCTTTGTCCTCCTGGATGTGACACATTGCTTCATCTCCATTCATAGAGATGGAGACAGGAATATTTCCTACCCACTTCAGGGGTGTGAAGGTTAAATCCAATAAAGAGGTTGATATAAATGTGAATATGGGTATCTAAGAGGAGGCATGGTGTAGACAGGGCACCTCTGTAAGTCCTTGTACCACCACACACAGCAGAGCCGAGCAAGGCATGGCAAGGCTTTGCAAGGAAAATTATGTGGATGTTGGAAGCAGCAGAGCCATGTTAGCACATTGCTGCACCTGAACTAATAATACTGGCACCTGAACTAACAGTGCCATGCTGAGGTGATCACAAACTGAAGCGGGCAATGTTAGCTCAGTAACTCTGCGTTACACTTTGTAGTGTACTTATGCCACAGGCTGTCCTTCCTCAGAAAAGTCATCATAACATGGCCAGCTACAAGCTTAAAGTGGGATACTTTTTTATCTGACTAAGCAAGGAAGATGCCATCCGACTGTGCTGAAGGCACAGCTGTAGACTGTGTTACCCATACCAGAATAAATGAGGAATAGCTTCCCCGAAGACATCAGAGTCAGACAGAGAAATAGGGGAAGTGATATGTGAATTCAGCTCAAGAGTTCAGTTTCATTCACTTTTTTCCTGTCCCAACTGATGTGTGCAGAGAGTGAATGATCCTTGGCAGCAGACCAGGATGAAGGATATTGAGATCAAAGGAGTACCAGCACACCACTGTACTTCACAGAATAGTGTGTATTTGGCACAGAAACACCTCCGATAAGCATTAAAAATATCTTTTTAATGGATATTTTATGCTCTTGACAGAGGCTATTTAAGATTTGAAAGTGACACAAAAGTAATTTATCCTCACATGTAAAAATGCACCCTCCAGATAGAGATATCACATTAATTTTACTCATTCATGTAACACTCTGAAAACTAATCTTAGGTTCCTCCCTCAATACTGTGGAAAGCAAAAATTAATTAACTTAGGTACAAGGAAAGGAATGAATCTGCACTTGCTTTACTTTAGGGTTCTGCTTTCAAAGTAGCAAACCTAGGTCATCTGCAAACAATCATTTGTTTTCTACTACAAATTCTGCTTCATAATGTGTTTAATATGTCATTTGCCCATTAGCACGTTTGTTCATTAATTTCTATTTAACAACACACTCTACGGTCCATCATGTTTTTAATTTCTCCAGTCATCCAACATACAGTACATAATGTGGTCATAGTTGCATGAGAATGACTTTATATTTATACACTGTCTTTTAACCAGAAGAATCCCAGAGCAGGTTCATAAACTATCTTCTGTGAATAGGTTTATAAATGATGGTTTAGGGCAAATGTAATTATGGATCTGTTACACCTTTGTATACATATTTTCAACTGTTTTGTTTTGTTTTTTTTTTAACTGGACATGTATTGCAGATCTGTCATAACATTGGCCATTTAATCCTTATGTTTCTTGCTAATCAGGAAGTTTCTTCTCCTCTTCTCCACTTTGAACTTTCTCTTGGTTACTCCTGGTGTTCTTCTCAGGATTCTGAGGCATGGAAAAATTTAGCAAGAAATTGCAAAATAAGAAAAACTGACAGTGAAGACTACAAGAGAGAACATTGTGTGTTTTCTTTTCAAGACTTCATTGCACCAAAACAAAATTGGAGGCCTGTCTTTGAAAACAGAAGACTCCTTGAAGGAATTAAATTGCAGTTCCGAGATAATAAAGACAGAAGGGTATTAGAGTTATGTATCTCCCATGGGCCAAATTTCAAGAGCTATTTACACAGCACTATGAATTATCTAAGTCTCATGGAGCAGAATGAGGAGATTCTCTTATTATGTATTCCCTAGCCTTAAAGACAGTCAGACCCAGAGCATAAAACAGTGTATTTTTGCAAGCTCCAGAAAGGACAGTTCTGTCATGTGGAGAAAAGACAACTTTGCTTAGAAGTGAGATTAGCAACTCCAGTTCAGTGTTAGGTTTGTCTATATATATAAATATAGACAAATATTTGTACTACATTATATACTATAATATATACTATAGATATATTGCGCTATATTATATACTATAATATATATTATATATAATACTATATTTGTATTTTTTAATATATATACTATATATAAATATCATATAAAGCAACTGATGTAAGTACATTCCTCATATTTTTGTACAGGCATGTTTAAACATGGGAGCTTTTTCAGGGAGAAGATCATATAAAATATATGATCTGAACAGAAAAATATTTCATGGAAATGATTTCTCTTGGAAAATGTTAATGAAAATAAAATTTTTTAATCTAATTTTTCAAAGGAAATCAGTAGTCAGGAAAAAAAAAGAAATTTTAGGAAAAAAATGTCTCTGAAATGCTTTTTGGGGCTCAAAAACCTGCAGTTCTGATGCCACCTGCCATCCCCTTCCTCAGGCTCCAGAGCCAGGCTACATTTTTCATTATAGCCCCTTATTTCCTCTTCTCACTGAGCTGCTGTGTTGCAGTATGGGAGTCTATGGTCACTGTGTTTTTAAATGATAATGCCTTCATGAGTAATCTAGCTGAGTAATCTAGCTCCTAGAGAAGAATAAAGGCTTGAGACTCCTAACCTCCCAGAAACACCTCAGCAACAATATTCTCCTCTGTTTCCTGAGCTACTCTTTAAATAAAAAGCCATCATTTTATAGGAAAAGCCAACACTTCTTCTTACAGGGCTACATTTAGAAACTAAAGGCTTGAAAATATTAGTCTGGGAGTTTTTTGATGAACTCTGCAGGGTGGTGAAGTTCATCAGAACTAACCAAGTCATTCCCTATTTAACTTTGGACCTTGTTCTCTGAGACAATTAGTCATCCCACAGCTGGTCAGCTGGAGACAAGTCACACACACCCCCTTTCCTTTACTAGTATCATTACCAGTATATAGGCTGGATAGATTAAAGTCCCTGTCCATGAACTTCCTCTGCATTCCTGATAAAACAGGGCCAGGTACAGGAGCAAATGCTGTCCTGTGATTGTCCCTGCTGTTGAATTGCTAGGATGCTCCAAGGCACAGCCTTGGATGTGATGACTCGCAGTGCCAGAATACAGCTTGGAAACAGAACAAACCAAGCAAAGCTGCCAACCAGCAGCCTGGACACAGCCACCCTCTTTGAGGGGACAAGCCAGATTGGACACATGGACAGGAATCGTGCTCTGCCACTTAGCTTCAGGGTCAGACAAGCAGCCCTGGCTTATTTTATTTAAGAATATGGATATAGTCATAGTGGTTAAATGATTGACCCCATGGGAGTATCCTCCCACTTCATGTGCTTTTCTGTTCAGATGCTGAGGACACTTTCCAGCAAACACAGTTAGAAAGTGTGCTGAATTGACAGCCAAATGACCAACTGTATTTTATTGTTTCCCCAAGTTTTCACGTTACAACTCAGAATAATCACCCTGTGAGTCTGATCACCCTAGATTTTTAGGTGGCAGATTTTCATTCTCCAAGATAGACTACATGTCTCCATCGTACATATTTTATTGGTGGATGTGAGTCTACTACTAACCCATGCTAGAAAGTCTAGGCTCTTCACTTCATATTTTTAGCTCTGGAGGTCCTCAATTTAATCCACAGTGCATCAGACAGCATCACAGCTGTCACATTAGTATATTAATCTTCAACTGCTGATCTTACACCATTGTTAATTGGTGAGATGAATCGTCCCGGTTCTCTAATCTTACAAGGATCTGATTTCTCAATAAGCAGGTTATGAGATATTCATATGCATATGCATGTTCTAGATAAAATGATTACAAAATGTTATATAATGACACTGTTACTTACCTGAAGTTATTCAGCTATTTAAAATTAGTCACTTGTAAATGACTTAACTGCATATGAAAGTATCCTTTCTATGCCAAAATGCCCTGAAATGCAGTAAAGGCTTATGTGCAGAGTAAGGTTAGATGAGGTTCATTGAGGTTCATTCATTCAATGAGCATGCATTGAACTTCATAACATACATATAAGCCTCGCTGTCTTCCACTTCAAAGAGACTTGGGCCATTGCTTGAAGTCAAACTTGTGCTGAAGTGTTTTTCTGAGCAGAAATGGACTTTTGCACATCCCTCACTGAACCAGCAATTCTAACGCTAATTAGTATCAGCATTAAAACCCCCACCAAGACATGATGCTGAAATTCAGTGAAGGCTGGATAAAATTGCAGCTTGCATTCTTTAAATATTTATACAGTACATCAAAACAAATGAAACTGGAGATTCCATTTCCAGCATGAGCTGCAACATTGCTAGAATGGGGTCTACTGTGTCATGCCACTTATTTTCATTTCTTTGATTTTTTTTTTATGACACTTCTGCTGAATTAGTAATCAGGGACAAGGGACAGAGTCATACTGTTTTAAATCTTCAGTATTCCTAAGAGTAAACAGATATCCAGTGAAGCAAGTTAGAGAGACCTTTAACTCTATGAATTATTTTGAGAGCATGAAAGTCACTTTCACAGATCAAGTTTATCACAGCACGGAAAAGATGTAAGTATTTCTATTAAAATTTGTATACTTCAAAGAAAAACACCTAAGAAAAATCTGTCCTTTTAATACAAATTCCTCATTTAGTTAATCAGGTCTGAGTGTCTCAGGTCTGAGACACAGATTCTCATGGAGGTTAATATTATCCCTACAGAAAAAAAATGGCTGTAGAGTTTGATAGCAAGAGCTATTTGTCTATTACTTTTTTTCTCTGTTTTGATGCAACATGAATGCAGCAGTAGATCAGCTGTAATATCAGTTGACTTCCAAGTGACCATGACATTTACCAAATATTTGGTGAAGTATTTAAATAAAATGTAGAATAGTAAAGACTACTCCTGCCGCTCTGCTCTTTCACAAGCTCCTGAACACTGTGGTTACACAGAGCCCTGGAATCCAATCCAAAGCTGTGCTCTGCATGGGTGAAGCACTGCACACACACAGTTCTCTGCTGTTGTTATTACTTTTGATATAGAATTTTTTCATTACTTACACAACATATATTTCCTTTTACTAAAGATGGAATGGAGTAACCAGAGTAAGGTCTGATCCCAAATGTGAACTAGGACTTTGTCTACAAAATAAAAGACTGAAAGAAGGACATAGAGTCATAGAATCATTTAGGCATAATAACATACAAAAGACCGCAACAAAGAAAATGGGAATAACACACTGCCTGTTGAGGCTGAACAGACAAAAAAATAGTATGATGAAACTGAAACATTGAAGAGTCATGTTGGACCTTAGGACTTCCACATTCTAATGGAAATAGAGTATCTGCAGAACTTGTAAACTCTCCATCATTGAAGGTCTCTAAAATAGATTAGAACTACTTCTGTCAGAAATGACAGAAATACAGCACTTTAAGGCAGGAGAAGCGTAGGTGATTTCTTGAGATCCCTCTCAGCTTTGTGATTCTGTAAGCAGTTAATGTGTTGGTGCTTGGAGGAGGAAATGGGATGCTCTGAGTTTCCCTCTTACAATGGTGTCTGTAAAGTTTGTCTAGTTGCATATTGGAGAAAATGTCATTATTTTTCATTGAAGAAACAGCAATATTTTGGCCAAGATTTTTTTTTTCTCAGTTCCCTGAAAGTGTAGGAACAGAGCACTGTCATCCAGCATTTTGAATAATGAGGCTTTCTACATGAGAACAACCACAGTACCAAGTCAACCAAACATCCAGCTAGTTCAGTAAATGGACTCCAGTAGTGCCCAGTAGGGAGATGTCCATAGAAGAACAGGGAGAGCACAGTGAACAGTCATTCCTTATTCACTTTTTCCTTGCTTCACAAGACTTTACAGACCTTTTCCAGTTCATTTAGTTTCTTTCACTGTACTGCATCGTACTGCCCCACGTTGAAATTCATTTGGGGGAAGATGGATGGGGAGAAATGATGGCCCAACTCTCTCATCCTTTTTGGTAGGAATTGAACACTTTCAATTACAGTAAGACAGTTAACTGTAGTGAGCTAACATCCCTTATTAAATGTTTGAAACCTTTTACACTGAGACCCTGCGGCCCCAGCTCTCATTATTTCTTTGTATGGAGAGGGGAGCCTTAAGTTCTGTCTTAATTCAACAGTTCATCTTCTAAAAGAAGGCCTAGAGATTGAGATATGCAGTGGAGCAGTACTGTTACCTACCTTACAAATCCCATAAATGAGATGCCATATTTTAGGCCTATATTAAAGAAGATTAAATTTCTAGTAGCTTATGGCAGTGAAAGCAAATAGTTTCTTGTAATTTTGTTGATACAGTTACAGTCCACACACAAACTATCCAGACTTACACTGAGCTGGAAATAAAATTTCAAAATCACCTCCCGCATCAACTGTATTTTCCCAACAAGAGTGTCTCGTGTAGATCTGATCTCAGTGCACTGAAACTAAAAGCTCTGAACTCCCTGGGCTGAATTCAACTCCAGTGTAAATCCAGTCAAAATGTGTTTGTGCCATTCCAACAACTTATGAACGTGCACAAAGTTTCTGCAAGCCCTTGTTAGTTCAGCCGTTTATAGGCCTGAGTTTCAAAGAATTTCAGCTTCCAGAAGCCTCCCGTTGCAAACTCAGAACTAAACCAAATCCACCAGCTGAATCTCATTTGTTTATGTGTTTATTTATGTATGTGTTTCATTGATTTATTTATTGATCCTAGAATGGAAGGGGTATTAAATCCCCTGCCTGCTACTGGGTTTTGTTAAACACCATCTGCTTCAGCCAGGCTTACTGAAAGAATTGCTAAGGTTCATGTTCTATCTGATGAACCTTCCTCAGTTCATTACAGCGATGGCCAAAGGCCATTTCTTTCTTTTCTCCGTTTTCTCTCCCCGGCCTTGTAACAGTACATTACAGTGAACTTGCAGTGTCTCTCTCTGCCCATGATCTGTGCATGCTCATGAAGTTTTTCAGCTCCCAAGTTCCTAAAGAAAATTCTGATTTGGCACAGTCTCAAGTTCTTTTTAAACACAAACACTATCTTCCTTGCTTTGGCACTCTCCTTGTTTTTTCTGTCAGCCTTTTCCCCTCCCTTTTTCCTTGCTATGTCTACCTTCCCTCTATCTCTCACTCAATTCCTCAGTGAAGAAAGCTAACACTCTTAGAAAAATCCATATTTATGTGGCGATTGTCTTAGCTTAGAGCAATGCTACTGGGCAACATGATAAATAAAACACTTTTCTGGGGCATTGTTAGATAATTTCTATCTCGCACTTTCCGAAATTTTCATATGCTTCACTCATTTGGAAAATTATTTTACTTCATGTCAACATTCCCATCTGTTCTAATTTTGTATGTTTGTAATAATGATGCTGCTTAAGGCTTTGCCTCACTTTTGCACTGACATTAGGGAAACTTTAGAACTTGAGTCTGAGCGCTGTGATCTCCAGCAAAGAGAAAGTACTTTGAAATGACCTAAATCTTTCTGTGGTAAGTAGGTGCTCAGAAGAAACATCTGTATCAACATCAGGAACATTAGCGCAGACAGACCAGGAGCTCCTGAATGATACTTCAGGCAGCCCCACTCCTAACTGGGAGCATTCTGCATTATGTGCCAAATCTCCTGGAGGAACTCTGAATATAGCACTTGCATTTTCAAGCCTCTGGATATAATGGAGATGAACAAAGGATGTAAATGAACTTTGCCAACCTGTTATACAAAGGTCATGACAGAAGGAGGCTGCTTTGCACTTTCCCAGTCTTTTTATGTGTACATGGCCATACATAATGACCTCTCACTTAGTGAAAAAGAAATATTGCAGTCTTTACACAAAGGAATCTTTGCCTGGTAAAAATAAGGCTGGGAGAAATTGCTGCTCTTCTGATTTCCATGGTAATTTTGCAATTGATCTCAAAGGCATGATGATTTTCCTCTTTGGATAAGATAAATGAGGCCTACAGAAAGTTCTCTGAAGGTGACAGACATTTTATGGACAGAATAGAACTTGCAGACTGTATTTGATCTTTTCAGTTATTTTTCTGACATGCATATTCATTTACTACATTAAACCGCATTAAAAATAAACCTGCCCATATGCATATTAATGTTACTTTTTAAATAGAATATTTCCATATATTAAATTACAAATATATCCTTCTTGTTCTTCTTTTCCTTAGGAGCTACTTCAACTACTTATGATGGTTTCTTTAGAGTGTTCAGCCATTTAAATACAAATGTAGATGAAAGACTTTCATAGGAGCAACTGATTGCTGCATTCATAGTTATTTATGTGGAAAGGGAAACATATTCATATTAAGCATATAATGGGAGCCCTGGAATATTAGTTTACATTTTGCTGGCAATCACAGTGGCTTTGGCAATGGATTTTAGATGACCTTAACATTCATGTCTAAAACATATGCGATAACTAGCCTCAGCCTTCACCCTACCGTTGATCTTTTAAAACGGTGAACATAAGATAAAGATCTGTTGTGGTTCTCCTCTCAGCTCTCCATAACATTTCATAAATAGGTCAGTTTTAGCATGTTTATATACATTGATTCCCCTTCTGGGAATGCTGGGCTGTGATAAACAGTTCTTTCTAATTAGTGTGTTGGTTTTTTTTTTAAATAATTGGGAATTACTATTACAACTAAAAATTTTTTAAATGTAAGTATCTTCTAAGTCAAGAAAATGTTTTCTGTCTGTTACTGACAGATGAACTGCAAATGCCCGCTCCTGCTCCTTTTAAAATCAATATTGCAGTCTCTGCGCCTGTGGACGACTTCTTTTTGACAATACACAGCAAAATAAAGATCTAGTCCTGCACCACAGTGCACACTACCATGAGTCCTTTTAACCATGAGGAAGGAATGATTGAGGCCAATGAGACTCCTTTGGTTTGTAACCCCTGCGCTTAACAAACATCTACAGGATGAACTCTGTTTTGTCATGCTTGCTTTAGAAGTCATTCTGTTGGCTTACAGATTTGTACATTCCTTTAGACACCAGCTGTCCTTTTAATTCTCATTAACAATCCATTTGATTTGATTTTGTTGTCAGGGCCATTTCTAGAAACAATTTGCATGGTAAGTCAGGTCAACTGGTGAATCAGTTGTCCAGTAACCTCCCTCAGCAATGAGTAGCACTAGACGCATCAAAAGAAGATGTAAGAAATCATTACGTGGAACAGAGTGGACTTCTAGTTTATGGTGATTATTACTGATCTTGATGATCATATCTTTCTTTGGAATTTTTAACAGAATGATGGTGACATGTCTTGTGCCTTGACTCCCACTTTTTCATATCATTGCAGCTTTAGGGGAGAGACCAAGTGAGCCTAGCTCTGCTGCTCACTTTGTGGTAGGTTAGATCTGACAGCAGATGGAATCCCTGAGGCATGTCAATTTAATTTTAAGTTGTGCGTGTAATGCACATGTTGCCAATTACAGTGGTGTATGATGTCTTTCTAGGAAGGAGGTCTCTCTTTCTCCCACGGGGTGAAAATGCTAAAGATAAATTTTGCAAAAGTTACTAAATCTGGGCTCAGTCATGTCTTAACAGCCTGCATGAGAAGGCTGTTCAAAGATTATTTCTAACTCTCCAGAAACAAGACATTCCTCTCCTACTACTCTTTTAGCTACTCTCTTAGCAGTAATGCATTCAAACTCCCAGGGAACAGAGCAAAAGCTCTAGGTTTCAGATGGACTTCAGTGTCGATGTGGTTATACAGGTCCACTCGAGCAAGGGACTTCAGACTTCATTTGTTAGAGCCTTGTCCTGGTTTCGGTTGGGATAGAGTTAATTTCATTCCTAGTAGCTGGTACAGTGCTGTGTTTTGGATTTAGTATGAGAACAATGTTGATAACACACGGATGTTTTAGCTGTTGCTAAGTAGTGCTTACACTAGTCAAGGACTTTTCAGCTTCCCATGCTCTACCGACTGAGAAGGCTGGAGGTGCACAAGGAGCTGGGAGGGGGCACAGCCAGGACAGCTGACCCCAACTGGCCAAAGGGACATTCCATACCATGTGACGTCATGCTCAGTACATAAACTGGGGAAACCTGGGCGGGGGGGCCACTGCTCCGGGACTGGCTGGGCATCAGTCAGTGGGTGATGAGCAATTGCATTGTGCATCACTTGCTTTGTATATTATTATTAATTATTATTATATTTCAATTATTAAACTGTTTTTTATCTCAATCCACAAGTTTTCTCACTTCTACTCTTCCAATTCCCTCCCCCATCCCACTGGGGGGCGGGGGGGGGAAGTGAGTGAGCGGCTGTGTGGTGCTCAGTTGCCAACTGAGGTTAAACCATGACAAGTCCTATAAGAACAGTTCTGAGGAAACTGGAAAACCCCAAAACAGGCTCTCAAACAAGTGTTCAGATGGATAGATTTATGGCGTCAGCTACCTAGTTCCTCAGTAGAGAAAAATACAGAAGAGCCAGGTAGCTAAGTTTAGTGTCCAAGTCGACCTAAAAGCACTGTTAGATGCAGGACAGCTTCAGACACAAAATTTGCCTGGGGAGAAGGAGGAGGCTATGTTTTTCTTATTTCTTCTAGCCATTGGGAGCAGTGGAAGGAAGCTTTGCCTAGCAGAGTGAGGCAAAGCCTTTTCCAGATAATCTGTGGTATATCTAACTGCTTGGTGATTTGTTCTCTGAGAGAATGGTGTATATACTGCTTGTTTTATGCTCTCTGTTCTGAAAAGACTTTCCTTGTTTTCCTCTATCCCATCACTTCTGGAAGCCTCCACTCCAGCGTACCGCATCGGCCTAGCTCCGCAACCACACCGCATCATCACAGATGAGACTTCCAGACGAAACTTCCACGAGGCTTCCTTTTAGCATGAGGCCATAAAAGTCAGGATAATTATCTTTCTGAGGAATATATTCATGATACAACACCCATACTTCCCAATTTTAAACAGCATCCTACAGGTATCAGAAAAGGTTGAAATAATTGCACCCCTAACACAGCCATTTTTATAACAGCATATGAGATAAGACATTTTTATTGTATAAACATAAAATTTAATTGTTTTAACTGTATATTCATAAGTTCCAGTTGGTCTCACAGTCAGAGAGCAGTCCCTGACCCACTTCACACACTGGCACAGATGTAGCTTCAGAAGCATGTTATCTAAAGAGCTAATAGTCTATCAGTCATGAGCAGTTCAGATGTTACCCTGAAGCCATATACGGTGCCTGCTGTCCTGGCCCATCCAAGACATTGAAGCTAGGCTCTCTAGAGCTCAAACCTATAGTTTGATCTTTGCAGTAGGGAAAAACAATAAATTCATATGTGCAACATGTAATTCATGCTCCAGCCAGCCTACATTGTGGCTACAGAACACCAATAAAAAAATAGAACAGAATGAGTCTTATTTGCACATAATACAGATGAACATTTGAAAATATCTATACATAAAAATGTAAAAATGTAAAAGCTTATATTGATAATTCCATCAATATTAAAGTATGTTATCCCTTATTTTCAAACTTTTTTTTCAACAAAAACCTGGGTGTGGACATTGACTCAAAAACAAATTCTGAAACATTCAGACTTGACTAAAAAAAAGGATCATAATTTTTGCTTCTGAATACATGGATACTTATTTGACCCTTGCAAGACACTCACTGCTCTGTGTCTGGAAATAAAGAAAAAAAGTAAGACATCTGTCTTCTGATTTGCTGATATGAGAGGAGCAACCAAGCACCATCTAGCCACCATATGACTACAATGAGCTAAGCTTCACCACTGCTGCAAAGTCTAACTCTAAACACTACACTTCCTCCTGCCAAAAGACCCCTTTCCACAAGTTCCCAAGTTGCAGAAGAAAAAGGGCAAGATGCAAACTAAGTTCAAGTCCAACTTGAATCTGACCCAGTTGGAATAAGAGAAGAGAATAAACTGCCACCCACACACAGTTTGCAAGCAGGAAATAAAATTCAGTTGTTTTATTTATGTACATTTATTTCCTTATACGTATCTGCATTGTCTATCACCAGAGAACGGGTGTCTGTGTGTTAGTCTGGGGAAAATAGTGTAATTTATTTTGAAGAGAAATATCCTTTTGCTTTTATCATTAACTAATATCTTCGAGCCACAATTTCCATGAATTTTGCTGGCACAAAGGATTCAAACACCAGATTTGAAGGACAGATATGTGACTATTTGTGGAACCCAGAATTGCAAAAATATTCATTGGAAGTACTACTCGCACATCTAATCAGGAAAAAGGAATACTGCCAGGCAGCCAGTCCAATCAGTGATAGTTTGAAAAGCAAATATTGGCTGTCCACAAACAATTTACACAGCAAAGATCATCTGGACAACATAAACACTATAATATTCTCATATAGCAAATATTTGTTCATTAATTTGACTAATTCTGTATTATGCTTTAAACAAACATTCTGAATATATTTTTATTTTCTCAACTTTTGCCAAACTTCAGTTACGGATTGGTGTATCTATGTTACAGGCACAAATACTAAACAAAGCAGCGTGTGGCTTGATATGTTGTGGGTACAGAAAGATCGGTGGCAAGTAAAAACAGTGGCCGGTTTGAATAAAGGCTTTTGATTCATTGTCTAATTCATCCTAGATCACAAGTACTGTTGATTTTGGCGTGTCTTCAAGACACTGTATCTAGAACACTGCCTTCAAGTGGGGCAGATATGTGACTGTTAAGTTGTCACTGTGAACTGTTTCTATGACAAAGAGATTAAAAATAAAAGAAAACAAGAAAAGGTTCTCAATTTGAAACATTATGAGGTGGCCTATACTACAGAGTGGTCAGACAAGTCTTCAGTACAACCAACTCCCTATCTTAAAGGCAACTCCCATTTTGTGGCAAATTCCCCTTCAGCAAATCACTCCTCACTTCACATCAGCATAAAAGGTGAAAGAGTTAAATCTCAAATTACTTCCCTCAACTAGTTTGTCAGCATTTTGAGGGATTAATCCTTTCCAAGATCCAAAAAATCATGAAACTATCCCTTAGATACTTAAGAAAAACTGTAAGCTCTACCATCTAGACCAGGAGTTCCCCACAGGTCACAAAATGGTACATGAATGCAGCCAAGGAGCCATGCATACACCTCTTCATACATGCATGTTCGGGCGTGAATTACTGCCCTCAGCAATGCCAGTTTCAAGGATGGCACATATTCTCAACAGGACTTGGTAGCTCTTGGTCCTGACAGCAGCAACATAAAAAAAACCAAAGGTGGATACATACTATTTTGAAATCAAGAGCCAGACTTAGCATGTCTTAACCACCTTTCAGTGTCCAGTAATTTTTTATGTTTTTTTAATCGAAAGTACAAAGAGACAGGTTATAAATTCAGGTTGAATTGATTTAAAAGTCCTTTGTATGCCTATAGGAAGAAATACTACAGTATTCGAAATACTGCTCAAACCTCCATATGATGTGAATAATTTCACCATAAATATATTTAAGCTGTATTTCTGCATATGCTTTTTCATTTATGTGATGTATTTTTGTTTATACAAATACACAAATTGTTCACGCGAAGACATAATCAGTATTTGAACTTTTTGTAAACTCTTCCCTTTCAATCTGTTATATAAAATTTCTTACCTGTGTTCCAAGAAGTTATTCTGCAATGAGTTTTTGGCTCTGAATCAGGAAAGCAACCTTTGTTAGGACCAAACCTAAGGCATTTATGGCTATATTAAATCAACTGGTTTTAATTGCATGTTTTTCTGCTTTCGTATCTAGATACCAAAAAACCAAAAATGGGGAGTGGGGAAGGAATCTCCCATGAAGATCTCCACCCACTACATGAGAAATAAAATACTATTTATATTAAGCGCTACTATCAGTTTGTGGTCCACTGATATTTTCAGTAACCAGTTTAAACTGACAGTGAATAAGTTTTCCTTCCTCAAAGCAAGAGACAGCACATGGAGAAAACAGCATATGTGATCTTTCTTTGAATTCTGCAACTAGTTTCATTATTGATTATATTATTGAAGAGTATAAGCAAATACATCAGTATTGTAATGACAGTGAGATAGAAAACTTTCCACATCTCAGTCTGACCTCCCAGTCTTTTTATCAGCATAAAATCCAAATGTAGGAACTTAAAATGCAGTTTACATGACTTCTCTTACCCCCACTTGAAACTGGGGTTAATTGATGTTTTGTGATACTGCAGCTTTCTTTCTCTATAGTTAGGTTTTCATTACAGCAGTTGTGTTACACTGACTCATAGGGCTGAATATCTGAATTAGGATGAGAGTCAAATATAGAGTTGCTGTGCCACCGCTCCCTCAGCAGAGCAGCGAATGATGCCGAATGCCTGGACACTTTAATATTAGTGAATCTATGGCATTCATTTATTCATAACAAGACTGTGCTGCTGACCTAGTTTGCTCATTAAATTAACAGAAGTTGGAAAAACTAAAAAGAAAATCCTAGAGGGGTTTCATTTCTGTGCCTACTTGGTTGGATCAGTAATTCCTTTTATTTTCATTTCTTTTCTCCTGGCTGTATAACCGGATGAATTTGTTTTAGATTATTTTCCTATTAACTAAAATTTCCCAGAGGTTCCTGGTATTTGCATTCAGCTATTTCAGTAGCAGATATAGCATTGCACTGAATACACCATCTACTGAAACAATGAAGTCGTAAGGAAATCAGACACATGTTCCCTACAGATGTTTGACCTAAGGCATACTGGAGTTGCCAAATCCACCTTTGGGTCACACTCTTCTCCATCTGGAGATCTACAAACATTGGGCCAAATGCAAGGAGTGATTTATAAACTGGGTAGCCCTACTAAAGTCAACTAGCAATCTTGAATTTAAGTGTCAAAATCAATGCTGTAAGTGCTAAGAACTTGCAGCCAACAAAGACTTCAGTTGGGACTTTCTGGCACAATGTATCTCTGAAAATTGGGACACCAAGAGTTTGGTGCTTACATGTTAAGTTTCGAAGTTTGGCTTTGGAGTTCTGCCTTTCAAATCCCTATTCACACCTCCAGGTTTAGCCAAACCTCTCTTGATCTTTTGTATTCCATATTCTCCACAGTGGCAGGAATGGGTCGGAGAAATATGCCCATGCTGGACAGACTTGTATCCAGCATATCTGCTTCATTGCTTGACCATGGGATTGCATGCAAACCAGCATGCCTAGCAGATGGGCTTGTTCTCTTGTTCACCATTCAGTCCCTTCTGATGCATCTCATTGCTCTCACAGGACTGCCAACTTTGCCCTTATGATCAACTTTTTGCCCATAAGAGCTTTGCCCTTATGATCAACTTTATCCATTGTTCATTCTACTTTAGCAGGATCGCCATCGAAGGGAACCTACCCACTGCATCCCAGAAGAACAGGATAGTATGTGCCATCCACCTAGGACTGAAAAGTCTGTCTCATTAAAATCACAGGTAACTATATAATAGATGTTTCCCCCAAACTCAGAAGACACAAAATCCCCACCTTGTAAGTAATACAAGATCTCAGTAAAAAAGGCAAAAAGTCTTAAACTATTATGTGCCAGAGGAAAAGAGCAGGAGACTTCATGGATCACAGGGATTCTGAGTAAATGGCACCAAGCACTGAGTCCTCCTTGCTGACTATTTTATACTGAGTGAAATCTTTGCAGAAAGTTAGTGTTGTTTCCAATAATGTGATAATCGGGCTGATACCAGTTCAGTAGAAAGGTTGCGCTCAGAGATACTAACAACTCCATCTGCTTTTCCCTTTCATTTTCCCCAACGGATGCAATTGCTTTTATTATGTTTTACACAGTTTATATCAATATATAGAGATATATAATATATTATATATTATATAATTATAATATATATTATTTATTATAACATATTTATTAAAATATAAATATATAAATATATAATATAATTATAAAAATGCATGGTATATAATATATATTATACATAATATAATATATCAATATGTGATTCGATTAGGTATATTGGAAAGTTAAGGAAACTCTGAGCCATTCATTTAAACATTTCCTTTGCAGTGCAGGGAAAAGGGAGCTTGATGAAAACACTGTGTCACTATGAATGTTCTTCCTTCCCCATTTTGAAAATCTAGTTTTCCTTTTTGCAGCACTTTGAAATAGGCTTATTAATCCACTGAGGGAAATAAACACACGGATGTAAACATTTCCCAACTGCTGGAGAAACACTAACTGTTTCCTAAGCCATATCCAAGTGGTCACCAAATAAATGCATAAGGGAAAACCAGTTCTTGGCCTGGATCTATGCCTGTGCTAATGAAGAAATCAACAGTAGAGGGCTAGCTGAGTCATTCTTCTTTAAGGATCATCAAATATCCAGCTTCTTAATTATTTACTGGTTTCTAAGACCAGCAGCCAACACTGTGCTCAGAGCTGTACAGGGCAGCCTTCACCACACAGTCTAAATTTGGCATACCAACATTATCCAGCAACTCACTGGATGTTCAGTAGATATCCAGCAATGCACTTGATGGGTGGTAAAAGCCAGAGCTGTTCGTAAAGTGCTAGAGAAGTCATTTTCCAAGAGAAGGGCATTTTAAGGAAGAACATGAAAAGGAGTACGCAATAGGCACCAAAAGAATTGACTGACAGTTAGAAGGAAAGTGGTGGAAAGTGGCACATTCTTGAAGGCCTGCGATTTCTCCTTCTGCCACAGAAGATATTTTTCATGTCATTTTCAAGAACGCTTACATAAACCAAGTTTCATGTGTGTGAAGAAATAGTTAGGGAGAAGAACCTGTAAGCCCATAGCCAACATAGACTATTATTACTGATAATACAAAATTCCCTGTCTGAAGTGGAAAAAAAATCATCTTGGGTGCAATAAGGAAGTTCAGATCAAACAATTCCGAAACAAAAATAGGAGTGTGTAATTAGCTGTCCTGTCACCATGCTCAGTAAAATGAAACTCACCCCACATGAAAAAATCCATCCTTAAGGCCTCATGACAGTATGGCCAGCCACATCAGCCCATGAGCACATCCCAGTGAGACCAGCTGAGTGTCAGACTGGAAGAGTTACCAGCGTGAGACTGCAGGTGGTCTCTGTACACAGCAGAGACAACCAGCAGAGAGGAAAACGTGCGGGACAGAGGTGGCTGTGCCTGGAGCACTGAAGTGGCCTCAGCAGCCTGTGTAAGTTTGGGAAGAAACACGGGGGGCTGCTATTTGTGAGGTTTGAGAGTTCAACTAATAAGGGATGGAAGAGCCTGAAAGAGACTTTTCTTGAGCAGAGAAAGAGTCCCACGGCCCTATATAGCTGTGCATCGCTGACGTCCTGCTTCGTTCTCTGAAGTGCAGTATCATGCTTCCTCTGGATGTGTGTCTGACCAGCCTCACTGGCTACAGTAGGTGAGGAAGGACAGCAGGATCATGAACATACTCATCAGTATGTAGTTATTCCCCGAGGGTAGCATTTAGCACACAGACCCCCTCCTAACTAGTATAACTTTAGATGAGATCTGCTTTTACCTACTTTAATATTTCCTTATTGGAAAGTTTTCTCCTCTGTTCTCTGAAAATGTACCTGCGACTTTTCTGTAGCCTGGTGCTGAACTCCTGGAGAATAAATAGATAAAGAAACAGCCTCAAAAGAATTTACAAGATGTACATAAACTGAAATATCTTCACATACATTTGGAAGAAAGCCATGCTGTGCCTGGACAACTCTTGAATGGAAAAAAAGTTGTTAAATAGATTAATCATTCACCTAAAACATGTGATTTGAGCAGCCCCAGTTAGAAGCCAAAAGGCCAGAAAGAGAAAAGGTGTCATGATGAGAGAAGGGTGGTAATGATGCGGTTGTTTGAACAAGTGAAGGAAGCAAGAGGATGAAGAGATGAATGAACTCAGAGACTCAGAGAAAGACAGATTTGTGGTGAGTTTCATTCTGGAAGACACGAACTTGATGCAGAAGGCCAAAGGGTAGCCAAAAGAAGGCCAGATTGAAATAGAGTCAACAGGTCCAGTGACGTGACATATAAAATTACAGTTGCAGCAACATGTAGGCAAACTAAAATGCAGCTGAATAAGAGGCAGAAATACAAATTGAGAAATGAGATGGGCCGGGCAAGAACTCTAGCAACATTGAGGAAGCAAAAAGAAGACAGGAAGCATTAACAAATGCGGGGGAAAAAAAGGAATATTTTCTGAGAAATAAGGATTGAATAAAAAAAAAAAAAAAAGAGGAAAACTGGGTATCAGGTCTCTGGTACAAGCTGATATACCTGTTGAAAAGCCAGTAACAATTGCTTCCCCCTCCCCCCCTCTTCAATTTACCCTAGGATGAAATACAGACAAATAGGGACAGAAGACAAAGTGGTAAAATAAAACTTAGGAAAATTAAATATAGACAAAAAGTAACACTGGGTCTCAGCAATGTGTATTTTGTGGCTGCAGCAAACCCATCAGTAGGCCTAATTCTCTGCTCACAACTTCTGCTGTAAAACTAGAATAGCTCCACTTGATTCAGCCAAGTCAAATTGTTGTAAAAGAGATGAACAAGCCCATAAACTCAGGTTTCATTAATTCATACATATAATGTAAAAATATTGTTCAAATCAAATGCAAGTTCCATCACCAAAGTTCAAGTAAAGAAAGAAGGCAAGTTAGAAATCAGGAAAATAGTTGAGGTACCTCGTATGACCGGAGCACGCATTCTGCTACTCAAACTTAGTAACACAGTTCTCTAACTGCTCAAGTTGACTCATTCCTTAGAAGATACAATAAGAATGCAGAATCAATAGACCTTGCAAATAATTTAACTGACTAGTGGTGACAAGCTCTGTAGACAAACTTTGATAATCACTGCCACTGATCAAATTGTTGTTTTATTTTTCGATAGCTGCTGTGCCAGGAACTATAATACTAGTATAAACATTTTTGTATGTTTGGTGCAATATCAGACCCCACTAAAGCACAAGCATAAGGTACAGGGGGAGTCAGCACCAGCAGCTAAGGCACAGGTGGAGGAAGGAACGTTTCTTTTTAGTGATTTACCATGTTCTCATCAGGTATAACTGGCAGTGGAATTACAGCCCCAGAGAGCAGTCTAAAGGGAGATGTGAGCTGGAAGTGGCAGAGATGTATGAGCATGACAGGGATTCAGGAACAGCTAGGCCTAATAAAGGGCAGAGCCAAGCAGCGCCGGCACAGCACCGTGCTGAAGCCACTGTTCTGCTTGCAGGCCTCATGCCAATATTCCTGCAGGGTGCTGCCCTGTGTAAACATGTCTGCTGGGTATCCATGGCACGGTGCTGCACCGAGAGGTGTGGACAAATACAAAGTTTCATCGAAAGCTATGAACATTTTGGGGCAGCTGTGGTGGTGGTGTTTTTTTAAGTTCTGCTGGATGCTGAGCACGCTTCGGTTGCTCCTTGAGTTTAAATAAGGTAAACTTGACTGTGTAAAACAGGTCAATGGCTTAGCTTGTGTCTCCCAGACTCAGAAGCGATTCTTTCTAAGGCAAGGAAAGCTTCCTTCAGTGCTGCAGCTCTCTGAGCAGTTAAATATGCATGTGGCCGAACTCGGTCCTCGTAAAACCCAATTGACTTCATTCAAAAAACTCCTATAAAGATGACTGATGTCATTGGAGTCCCACCAGGGATGAATTTGGCCCATGCTATTCCTCCTGTTTAGTCATTGGATAGGAATGTAGAGAAGAAATGCATGCTGGGCTCTAGGACTCCATCTCTCAACAAAACTGCCAGGGCTGAAAAAGAATTACACGTGAATATAAATTTGTCTTGCACACTCCATTAGATCTCCCAGATCAGCCACTGCTTCCAGCTGCCCAGGTACGAATTGGAATATCTCCTTTCACTACTAAGGGCTGAGCAGGAGTTTCTACACAAGCGTGCCAGGCCTCTTGGGAGCAAAAGCAGAAGCATTATCCCCAATTTACAGATGAAGAAACCAAAACAGGGAGCTGAAGTGATTTGCTTCAGCTCACATGTGGCGACAGAGGTAGAAGAGGTATTGAAACTTAAGTACTTATGGCTCCTCGCCACTTAGGACATGTATTCCTGTGATATATCTTTTTAATTTCCCTCTCCTTTCCCCATCTCCCTTCTCCCCTGCCCCCAACCCCATCAACATTGTCTGTAGCCACACAACTGGGAAGCTGGGATTAATCCATCCCTAGGGAAATTGGGATTAATATACAACTCATGCGGAACCTTTAAAAACTCAATGATTTGTGGTCCCCTTTTCAGAGGCACATGTAATCCACAGCTGAAAAGTAACTATTTGCTGTTCCAGTGCACATTCTGAGAGAGGTCTTTGCTCTGTTTCATGAATGTACACTGAAGACCCCATCTGACAGGATTTCTTCCTGCATCCAACAAAAAAAAACAGGCTGAGTAGGCTGTGCAGAATCGGGCTCTTGCGGAGTAGTAACAGTTTACGGGCAGAAAAAGAATGACTGGAATGCAAAGGGGGGGGGAAGAGAGAGAGAGATGCCAAGACATCTTTACATTTTTTCCTGTAACTGGAAATGGTTAAAAAAAAAAATTAAAAAAAGACAAAAAATCTGTGTTTGCCTTGTAAATCTTGCAGGAAGAGACAACTAGAGTCAGGTGCCCTGGTTTTTACTCTTGCAAACTCCCATTCAGTGATGTTTTTATGATGAAAATGCAAAATTTAAAGCAACTGTGAAAACAGAATCAGCTCTCGATTGGCAGACAGAGGCCTAAGTAAGTTTTAGTCACTGCATGAATGTCAGATTAAAACACATGCAAAGAGAGAAAAGAAAAAGAAAGGAAGGGGAGGTAATTAATCATTTAAATGATTTGTGATCCTGATTCAAAAGGCACATTTCCCGTCTAATTCTTCTCATTTATTTTGGGGGTTAGTACGACTTATCTCTTCTGACTGTCATGATTTCATCTCTTCTTTGCTTTCCTTGGACTCACTGAACTGATACTGCCTAGCAAAATTCAAAACACTGGAGGGAACAGGCGAACTGTTCACCAGTGCAGCTGAAAGCATGACCAGAGAGATAGCCTTTGTTTGCAGAAGGTCGAAAGCGGCCTTCTGGAAAGAGGAAATACACACACGTATATGTGTAGTACAAATGACATTAAGAGGCTGTGTGTGCATCCTGTGCTTGGTATGCCCACGTAGTTTTAATACATCTGTAATTCTGATTATGTCAATTCTGGGGATTTTTTTTTTAATTGCACATAAAAATACATGTCCAAGGAAATTCTTGGCAGGCAGATCACCAGGCTTCAGCCTTACAAATGAAACACTTCTCATGCCCAGCTGGGAGGAGCGGTTTCTCCACCTTCGCGACCCCGCAGTTATAATGGTTCCCAGGAACCAGTAACTGACACGGTTTCTTACCTCGCCACGGGTGTTTTGGTATCCTGGTGTTAAGGAGATGGTGGAGCGACCGTGGGAAAGCCTCAGTGGAGTGACCCTCCCTGCATCCCTTCCTTCTTCCCTCCCTTTGGACCCGACTCGGATTTCTGCCTTGTAGTCACGACACCTGAAAAACGACTGGCTCCAAGCGACAGAGCCCTTCGCTTTCTCCCTCCACAACAGGCCCCCGCGAGCATCCCTGTTCCTTTACTCCGTGCCACGAACGACACAATGAGGGACGGGGTAGTTAGTTCATCGCGGATTTTCTCTCTGAATCTCCCTTTAGAAGAAATGCGGGTG
>NW_008824618.1:559899-563422 GCF_000699105.1 Pygoscelis adeliae
CCCCCCAACGCGCGCCCGGCGGAGCGCCGCGCAGACCTCCGCGCTCCTTCCACGGTGGCGGCTACACGCTGTCGAAGCGCGAAGGGCCAGCCCAGGCTTCCCGCAGGCTTGGGTGATTTCACCCCCGCGGTCCTTGCTTGTACCGAGCGGTTGGTTTTCAGATGCCTTTTAAGACAAAACCAACAGCCTTTACGCGGAGTGGAAAGCGAGTGGCGGGTGGGAAGCAAAGCAAAAGCAAGCCGGCTTCAAACTCTGCCCATTCTCACAGCCTCCGGAGCTGGATGCACGCAGAGGCGTCATCTCGGCACCCCGCGCTTCCCAAGGGCTGAAGGTGGGCTCTGCAACCCGTCCAGCAAGTGCGTTTAAATGAGTTACGGTGCGCTCGAATCGGTGTCCAATAAAAAAGAGGGGGAGAGAGGTTTCTCCCCCCTCCCCTTACATTAAGTGAGTTACAACCGCAACTTTTCCCTTGTCGTTGATAGGATTCCTTGACCAAATAAAGAAATATTTTCTACAAGCGGAGCGGGGAAGGGGGAACGAAACCGCTTCGCACCGAGCGGCTTGCGGCCTCAAAGCGTCCGCGCTCCGGCGGCGCAAAACCCGCCGGGGTAGGTCCGACGTTACTTCGGACGTGTCGCCGCGCTAATTTGTAGGATAATTTCTTATCGCGGGGGGGCGCTGGCTTGTGACGGGGGGAAGGGGGTTTAGGGTTTGCCGAGGGGACGAGAAAGGACGGCGAGAGGCGCTTCAAAGGCGCAGGCGGATACCCCAGCTCTGAGCTCTCTCCCCCGTCTCGATCCAAGGCGGTTTCGCAGTGGAATAAACATCTCTGATCTAAGACAGCTGCCGGGAATCAAAGGCCCCCCCAACCAGCGCTGAACCGGCCGGAGATGCTGCTGAAAAATGCCCGCTCCTGACAAGCGAAGGGAAGGGTGTGCGAAGGCGGCTCTCCCCGCAGCGCCTTCAGGCTGTGAAAGCAGCAACAATTTGCCCATTATTCATCTGATTTGTTTTGTAACACTTCTGACACCTAATCTTATCAGCTAATACCCAAGATTTAGTTACCCGAGACGATTTTTTTTTCCACACTAGCAGCAAAATTATTTGACTCCCTGCAGATGTTTACTTTTGTCAGTCTTAAAAAAAAAAAAAGAAAAAAAAAGAAAAAAAAAGAAAAAAAGAAAAAAGGAGGGGGAGAGAAAAAGACAATGGGGAGGGGGAAAGCTTATGCGTAAAGGAAAGATCCAGACTTTCCAAGGCTGGTAGAAACAAGCACTGAGGAAATACCAAGTTAACTAAAAAAAAAAAAAAAGGTTCTGAATATTGACATATTGACAGAGAGGGTTTGCTAGGGAAGAGACCAGAAACCAAATGAACACATATGTAGTCCATGCAGACTTGCCTGTAAAATAACGATTTATTTTAATACTTAAAAAACACACACAATCCAGTGATAAATGTCAATTACCAATAATCAGCATAAAGTGCCAAACAGCCATACAACTTTTTTTTTTTTAATAAACAAAACTTATTGGAATGTCTCTTAATTTGAATACACTGTTCAGAAAGCCAGCATTTAAAAAAATATGCTCTCAGGTTGAGATTTTTTCTTTCTCATCAGGACACACGAAGACTTTAAAGTACCACTAAAACCACGTTGTGCATACCGTCAGTTTGACGTATTGCCATCTTTCTTTCCTCTGGGTTTTTTTAAATAAGTCCACAAGTTACAAACCTCCTCACAGCGCACTAGACCACAAGGCAAAAGAAAAGGTCTCCATGTCCCATGAACACTGATTAGTCCCAAACACCGGGGACCCGCAGGTCTAAGAGCTGGATGCGTTTTCTAGCGCATGATAGGACTCCTCACTTGAGACATTTAGGTCATTTCCAAACATTATTTTTCTTCTCCTTTTAAGAAAACAAACTAGCAAATGAGATTTGCAAGTTGCCCTTCTCCTTGTCCTAATGGTGCTGTGATGAGAAACCACCATTTCAGTTCTTAATCGTCTTCCGGAATACTCTGTATTTCCTGAAGTGTAAAAATAAGAAGCTTTATACAGTCAAAAAAAAGTATAAAATAAGAGGTTGTTTTTTTTTTTTAAGTAATACTTTTGGAAGCTACGATTTGGGGTTTTTTTTGTTGGGATTGGGGGGGGGCTTGTGGGTTTTTCTTTGGTTTTAAAGAGATTCCTGTCCAACACGTGAGCACCACCTTTTGGCATAAAGTTTATCAAAGCCACACAAGTCAGCTAGCACTCTCTGCATCATTCATTTATATTTTAAATGCAAAATAATCTTTTCACCCACGACTTAGGAAGTTAGTTGCTGGGGGGAGGGGGGGGTAGATTTTGCTCTTTTTAAAGTACAAACAAAAACAAAACACAAAGTTCAGTGCTCCCATCCTGAAAGTTTTGTTTCTGCTCTGGTTTTGGTGTAAAGTCTGAAGGGGAGGAAAAGTTCATAGAAGTTGGAGATTCAGCACTTAAGTTTGGCAGGTTTCAGTTCCTTTACTTGCGTGTGCAGTGTCTTGTGGACAGCTAGCGTTCTGGACTGGCAAAATCCTTTCCCGCATTCTTGACACTTAAAAGGCTTTTCTTTAGAATGAATATATCTAGGGAGAGAAAAACAATCGAGACGTCAGAAATAACCGGCCTGAACTCAGCAGTGATCTACCTGATGGAGAACACGCTGGCGCTTTTTACACCTACTGCTGAGACCAAGAGTGCTGGAGTGCAGCACTCGGGCGACGATTCGTATGTGTGTGTGCAAGAAAAGAGGGGGGTGTCAGAGGCTTACAAGGGTGACTTTCTTAGGATAAAAAGCTTCTCTATAACTTTGAGGTCACCAGGCTGTGTGTCGTCATGACACTTCTGAATGATCACAAAGGCAGAGGACACAAGATGATGCAAACAGAGGGTGAAAACGTCCGTGGAAGCTAAGAAGGAGGCTGTGCAAGTCATTTTTGCAGGGTGAGTGAGTACAACAAAAGGCCTGTCGTCTGGAGTGAGTTATCTGGGCTTCTCCACCAGCAGTGGGCAAAGGAAAACCTAGAGGGAACATTGCCGGCTGGCCAGGGACATGACTTTTCTTACAAGCACCTTCATGAGTGTAAGTAGGTAACCAGGAGAGTACGGATACACAGGGAAAAAAGGACAGGAGAAGAATAATCGTTACCTGTGATCCCTCAGGTGATCCTGTCTTCTGAAGGCCTTGTGGCAAATGTCACATGTGTAGGGCCGTTCATCGGTGTGGGTTCTTTCATGGATCAAAAGGTTGTAGGACTTGGTGAAATGCCTGCCACAAAATTTACACACGAACTCCTTCTTGGTTTTGGATGGTAACCTTCCCCGTGTGGGTTTCTTCTCTGGAGAGAGTTTAGTCACCTCAAGCAAAGACCCCAGCCCTGGGGTGGAGCCCTGACTGTCTGCCTGTCCCAGTTTAGAATGGTCCTCTTGTGTGGCAGCCACTGCTAAGTTGGCAAAGTCAAAGCGGGGTTTGGCTTTGAGGGTCACATTGGTGG
>NW_008824618.1:563523-565150 GCF_000699105.1 Pygoscelis adeliae
CATCCACCAAGCTCGACACACTGGGCACCTTGGAGAAGGAGGAGCGGGGCAGATGCATGGCCGGGTACCCCAAAGTCCACTGGTGCAGGTGTACGGCATGCAGGGCGCTGAAGCCGTAGAGGTTGGAGAGGTGGTCAGAGGGCACGGCGGGCAGCCCGTTGAACGCTTGCAGGAAGGAGTAGTTGGTGAGCTGGAGGGAAGGATGGATAGGCACTGGGGCTGGCAGGGTCTTACTTCCCATGGTGGCCGCTCAGGAGGAGGATCTTGGGAACAGGGGAGGAAAAAATCTGGAAAATAAAGATGAAGAGGGGAAGAGGGAAAGGTGGATTTACATGAAGATAAAAGCATAGGTAATTTCTCACCTCACCCCTCATTAACACCCTTCTCCAAAGCCACAGGAGGAGGCTGACTTGGACTTGGAGAGGCCTGACCAGCTCTTGGCCACAAGTGTATCCCCACAGGTCTCCAGACTCTCTCTCTCCCCATCCCTTGCACACAGAAGTTGTACCCCATGCACAGTCATTCACCCCCCAACAGCATCCCTGTGACAGGTAGACCTCTGATGACCCTCTGCACAGGGACAGGGAAGAGGTGCCATTTTGGCCTACAAATCTGAGGTTTCTCCCATGTAACCTCAGCCCCTTCCTGGGCGTCCTCAGCCTTTAGAAAATGGTGGGATACTGCCCACTACGTCTGTCCCCAAAAACTGCCTTTAGCCCTGACCATTGAGGTGACATGGGAAGGGGGTGCAGAGAGCTCACTGCCCCTGGGTCGCTCACCTCCCTGAGGTCTAGCCTCAGCCAAGCCTCTGCCTCTGGGCTGGTGGAGGCAGTCGGGCACTCAGAACTGCACACCCTCCCTCATTCAAAGAAAGAAAATCCCCAAATTTTTTTTTGGGGGGGAAAACCATCCAACAGCCCTCCCTCTTATGTGCTGCAAAAAGAAATGGGAAAATGCTGAGTCCTGGTGACAAATCTGAAGTGCCATTTGCTTTCCTCAGGGGGAAGTGTCTAGCTTCAAGCCCACGTCCTAATCTAGGCAATCACTTAATTAGAACCCTTCAAAAGGCAAAAAGGCGAGGGCTGGAAGGACCCTTCCCGTGGGGACAACCCAGCCCACCAGCTGCAGGGCCGCAGGGCCGCAGCCCTTCCCTGGGCTGGGTGCCACCACTTTGCTCTGTGTTTCAGGGTCCCACCAAGCCCCCAGCCCCTCCTCTAGGCCAGATCCCTACCCATTCCACCCCACAAGGCAGAGGGAAAAATGTTACCAGACAGCAGCATCAAGGAGCATCTGGCCATGCCTGCAAATTCAGCCCTGGCTGCTGTCAGCGATTTGGCAGGAGGTGCCTCCTGAGGGTTGGTGGTGGGGACACAGCTTCCCCTCTTTGTGGGTGCGAGAGAGCACCCGTGGCTTTTAGAGGCATCTCATCCCTGCAGCCCAGGGAGCCTCCTCCTTACTCGCAGCCCACAGCTTGCACTCGCTTCTCTGAAGCGATCTCCAGGATTTGCCCTCAGTGGGGCTGCTTTCCTGCAGGATCCCTGTAGGGTCCCCATAGAGTCACTGCAGGGTGCCTATAAGATCCCACAGGTTCCTGCAGGATCCGCACAGGGTGCTCATAAGATCCCTT
>NW_008824618.1:565206-568001 GCF_000699105.1 Pygoscelis adeliae
ATAGGATCCCCAAGATCCCTACAGGGTCCCGGCAGGATCCTTGCAACACTCGGCCTGGAGGGTCAGTTCACCCCCACATGAAGAGTAAAGCCCCTTTGGAGAAAAGGAGGCAGCAACGTGCTGCAGAGCAATAATTGTCCCTCTGGGCTGGAGGGCTGGGGGGTGGAAACTGGTGGCGGAAGAGGTCTAAAGACCAGGGAAACAAATCTGATTTATATGTGGGCTGTTGCCTGGACTGAGGAGCTGCGGCTGGGAGGGTGTGAGAGGGAGAAGCTTACTCTGAGCAGCCCTATACGCCGGGTCCACCTTTCACACCGCTTTACATAAATCAGCAGCAGGAAGAGAGACTCAAACCTTACAGGAATTCCATTGCAATGACCCAGAATAAGAGATTGTGACATTTTGCCTTTTTTAATTGGATACATTTTGGATAGTGGCTGATTGAAAAATGCACACATTACATTCTTCTCCCTCTCCTCTTCTCCCCCCCCCCCCCCCTTTTTTTTGACTATTTAGGGCCGATGAACCAACCAGACTGTTTTGTTGTTCATCTGGGGAAATGCTTTTTATTTTGTTAGTGCTGCCCATACACTAGGTGTGTCCACTTCGCAGCACAAATGCCTCAACTGATGACCCCGAGAACAAAGTGCACGGAAAACACTCTTGTTCGGGTACCTGAAATGTCTTTTTCTGTCTGTCACAAGGGCTCCGTGCCTGTTTTCCTGTCTAGGTAGCTCTAGATCTCTCAAGCATGAAACACGCTATTGCAAACTGAGTTAATTTCTGGGCTTATCTGTCTGTCTGTCTTCGTGTCCTTAGGAAACATTTAATATGGAATATATAAACAAAAATCTACTATGTCAATTTGGGTGAATCCTTGCTCGATAACATTTAAAAAATCATCTTTCGATTTCCCAAATGAAGAAGGGGGCAGAAACCAAGGAGAAATACAGTCGTGTCATAATAGCGTCCAGTGCGCCCGCGGTTTTTTGCTAGACAGGTTCTATTATTTTTTGAAAAAGAAAATTAAAAGAAAAAGAAAGAAAATAAGGGAAAAAGAAGAAGAGGAAACAAAAAAAAAAAAAAAAAAGAAGAAGAAAAAGGGAGGTGGGAGCAGTGTGTTCACGTTACTACAAGTTTCTTGGCACTTTTCCAGAATGTAAGCTACACTTTTGCTCTGTGCGACCGGGATGGTAAAAAATATGGATGAAGAGCAGAGTATTTAATAAAGAAGTCCCCTTTCCCCGGGACATCAAAGCGAACGTGTTTCACAGCGGAGCAACTCTCCGCTCTCCCTCTTGCCCGCAGAGAGATCAATGTTTCTTTGATTTCGGTGTCACCTCCACCTTTAATTCTGTTTCATGTAAACAGATCGTTATCGGGGCTTCTTTTTTATTTTTATTTTTTTAAAGAAGAAGACCCCGCGAGTTCTCTGCTTGAATTCCCCCATCACAATAAAACTGTGCGGGGTTTTCTTTTTTAACACAAACTAGGTCGGTGAGTAATTAAGAACAAACTACTTGTGTTCTGACTGAAACAAAACCCACTCATGCCAAGATAAATTTACCCTGCAAAATAGGATCATAAACTTGAAAGACTACATCTGTCTCCAGCTTTCTTACCCTTTGTCCTGTTTGAAGATACGGTAATGCTATTGTCCAGTGGCCATTGTTTAAAGACCATTGTAATCTTAACCTTCCAGATTAAATTCTACCTCCCTTATACGCCAAAAAAAGAAAAAGAAAAATCCAGCCGGCTTTTTGCTGGTAGCATAGCAAGGGGCCAAATTAAATGGATTTTTAAGTAATCTTGTGGCTAGTCGGTATTTTTCCTTTCTACCTTGAATTATCAATTTCCGATGTGTCCTTTGAAAGGGATATTTGTTACATTAAATACCTGACTCATAAATAATGAGGTTTGCTAATTAGTTCCACATGGGAGAATGGAGGAGGTAAATTACCCTGAGAACGTTGCTTATTTTTACAAACATGATAAAGTAGCGGGCATAAAATGCTGCATTCTTGCGATAGCCTCAAACTACAGCAATCAGGTTCATCTGTCAAAAAAAGTCCCTCTGTTTTGCCTGAATCCTTTAAAGTCCGGTAGCCCTGTCCTTTCGGCTGCATCGCATCGGTGTGCAGCATTTTGCCACCAGGTCGGCTACTTATGTTGTCCCCTTTGAAGGGACGAGATTTTCCCTTCCTATCAGTTTAAGCGAGGAAATAGAGCTTACAATTTATCTGTGTTTGGGAAACTAACTGGAAAGGGAATAAAATTGCCCTTTCGCTCCACATCATTCGAGCGTGGTGCTCTTGAGGAATAAAGCGCATTGTTCAGCACAGATTTATTCAAAGTATTAATGAAGTGTGCAGAATCTATTAAAGCAGGTTTATTCGGGGCTAATTGAGCGTGAAAGAGTTAATTGCTAACATTAATGAGGACTGGAAGGACTCAGTCAGCATGTGCCTTGGATATCTCCGCTCAATCCTTATAAAATCATCATTCACATTTTATCACGAAATCAGTGTTGACAAGTTTCTCCAGACCACCGTTGCGAATGCGGATGAATGCGGCGGGTTTTAGTCTCGCAGTAATAATAATAATAAATAATAAATAATAATAAATAATAATAACCAGGGTCCGACAGCACCAGCGATGGCTACAGTGCCCGGCGCAGCCTTTATCCAAAACAACAATAACAACAACAAAATCCCCGAGTCCGGGTCCTGGTGGGACGGTGGCTACGAGGGCCACGGGCGGGAGCGCAGCCCCACGGCGGGCTCGCTGGGCGGGAG
>NW_008824618.1:568457-569939 GCF_000699105.1 Pygoscelis adeliae
AGGGTCCCGAGCTCAGCCCTGTTTTAGGGGTTGGCCCCTTTTCTCGGTTGGCTTCGGACTTCCTAAACTGGACCTACTGTGCACCTGTCCGGGACACGGCGCTCACCCTTCTGTCCTGCTCGCGTTTTATCGGACAATTCCCGCAGCGCTACGGTAATCTCCGAAATGCTCGATTTTTATAGTTTCCCTCCCAAAAGCCAACTATAACAACTACACCCTAATCCTCGGCTTTGCACTGACACTTTATAGGCTCGGCCTCGAGAGAAGCTCGGTCTCTCCCTACGCTGAACTTGTTTTGATCCATTCAGACAAATATAAACACCAAATTCATTTCTGTTATGGCCTTGGGAGGAAACAGAGAAGGCTTCTCGGACCCTAAAACACTAAAAATGGAGTAGGAAAGAAAGAACGAACAGGAAAAAAGAACGAACAGGAAAAAAGAACGAACAGGAAAAAAGAACGAACAGGAAAAAAGAACGAACAGGAAAAAAGAACGAACAGGAAAAAAGAACGAACAGGAAAAAAGAACGAACAGGAAAAAAGAACGAACAGGAAAAAAGAACGAACAGGAAAAAAGAACGAACAGGAAAAAAGAACGAACAGGAAAAAAGAACGAACAGGAAAAAAGAACGAACAGGAAAAAAGAACGAACAGGAAAAAAGAACGAACAGGAAAAAAGAACGAACAGGAAAAAAGAACGAACAGGAAAAAAAAGCAGAAAGAAGAGAAAATGAAAGAATAGAGAGGAGAGAAGCTGAACGTTCAAGTCCGTAAAGGACACTCAGACTTCTGGTTTGCAGCTCGTATGTGTCATTTTTAGCTCGGGTTAAAAACACAGCTCCTCCGCAAGGGGGGATAAACAACATTGAAAGGGGAAGACAAATCTTTAAATAGCATCAAAATACCCGAGCCCCATGTGAAGGCTTCCCCCAACCCTCCGCCCGCCCCAAGGAGAACAGTCCTCCTCACGTGAACCACAATTTCCCCACTTCTGCACCATCCAGGGGATGGTGGGAGGGGATGGGGGGAAAGAAAGAAAGGAGGGAGAGAAAAGGAGGTGTTTGGATCCGTATCCCCAGCCCCCGAGGCTTGGCAAAACAAAAAACCAAACAAAATGAGTTGTTCTTTTTATTTACCTAATCCCGATCTGTGCTCCACCGCTGGCAGCAGTTAAAAGATCCTGGGCTAAATTGGAGCTGGTAAAATAAAATAATAGAAAAAATAATAGGGGAAAAAAAAAAAAAAAGAGGTTGGGCTAGGTCAGTGTCAGCAGAGCTGGCCCTGGGGGGCACAGCTCTCTCCCCACCCCACCCCACTGCTCCTCCAGCGGGTACAGGCAGATCCGAGCGAGCAGCGGGGCCAGGTGTCCAGGTGCTCGGGCTGATGGAGACGGAGGTGCTCTCCTTCCTCCTGCTCCCGGCGCCGTCTGCGTGTGCCGGAGTGCAAACGCGGCCGGGAGCAGCCGAGCTCCGACTGAACCGA
>NW_008824618.1:570540-572545 GCF_000699105.1 Pygoscelis adeliae
TTCCTCCCCCCGCCCCAGCGTCCCTGGGGGTCCCCACTTTCCGCCCCAGCGCCCCTGACCTCGGTGCCTTCCTCCTGCCCCTCCTCCCACGGCCCGGGACGGTCTCTCCCCGCACCCCGGGCGGGGTTCCGCGGCGGATCCCCCGCGGATCGGGAGCCGCGGAGCCCCTGCTTAGGTCCCGGGCGAAGCAAGCAAAGCGAAATAACCCTCGAAAGAAAAAGGTTAAACGTGCTTTATAATTAATCCTGAGGCCATAATCTCCTTGCTTATTTGTTTTTCTATTCATCCATCTATTCACACTCCTTTAGATCCGTGAAGGGGGAAAAATTGCTTGGGTGTATTACATCGTCCCGAGGAACCAGGGTAATATAATACGCTAGGGAAGACAGATCCGTCGGGATAACATGGTACTGTGCTCAGGGACAGGCATGTGTTTTTTTATTGTTCATGTCACTGCCGTTGTTAGACTGATTTCTGCCCACCTCCGAAGGAAAAACAAACAAACAAACAAACAAATAAAAAAAACAGCAACAAAACAGCAACAAGCAAACACTGCGTTATCATCCTGCAGAATAAGCGTTCACGAACACGACAGTAGCGTGGCGAAGTAAGCCCTAGCACTGCCATTTCATCCCCAAAACATCCCTATTTCTGGGGAGAGTCTGGGGTCCAATACTGCTCACTGGTCTGGGCAGGCGAAGAGATTTTCGTTCCCTCCTTTTGTAAACGAGTGGCATTTTTATGAGGCAGACGCGAAGCAAAGACGTTCCCCCATCCCGGCTTCTCCAGTTCTCTCTCATTTCGTGCTGTTATTTTCTTTCTTTCTCTCTTTCTTTCTTACTGCTTTCCCCCCGCCCCTCAAAAGAAAAAAAAAAAAAACCCAAACCCAAAACCTCGCACTTTTATCGCTGTTCTGGGGGTCGAAATGTCGAGAGTGTGATCCTGTGCTCGATGCTGTAAGTTGATGCCTTCGAATAAGTTTGCATTTTCAAAAATAGTTTTCAAGTCCTGTTCTCAGAACACGAATGTAGGATCCCCAAGTGTCCCTAAAGCAAGAAAGAGGCTGGAGATATGCTCTTCTAACTGGAGATTTCTCTTTTCCCGGAGGAAGAATGTTGGTATAGCTGGGGGTGGGTGCGTGCGTTAATAAAACAAAAATCGCAATTCTCTTTGGAGAAGTAGCAGATTAGTTGAGACGGTAAACACAACAACGGCAATGATACCTGCACGTGCTGGCTTTAAGGGAGAAAAAAAAAATGCACTTCCAGTTACAGAAACCATCATTCCGGAATAAATACTTCAACATCGAAATAAAGGGCAGTAAAAGACCTTAGTGTCTAACGGGGAGGGAGACATAGAAAATTATTCCCACGCGAAAATAGTTTATAATCAAAACGGGTCGTTGGTATATTATTCCATCCCAGAGTATTACTGGAAGCTGTAGCTGAAAGCTGCCTGGATAACGTATAGTCTGATATTTACGTATTTGTTAAAAAATAAAAATATTTGGACTTGTCAACCTACTGGCGATTGAACTGAAGTTTCAGGTTAACTGTCTTGTTAAATGCATTTGGTTTAAATATCTGGTGTTTAAGTTATGAAGGGTATGCTGTTCCAAAACCTTTATACTCGGATGGATTTTTATGATGTCCCTTGCTAATTTGCATTATGTCAACTTGTAACGGTGGGGAACCTAATACCGGGAACGGGATACAAAACCACTATTAGCACTGACACGCAGGGAATACGCTGCGCTTTTCCACAGCGAGGATCTGCTGTCGATTAGGAATGTTACAACTTCAAGAGACTCGTAAAAAGTGAAGGCATCTGCTCCCAAAGCCAGCCACGTTTGTAGGATTTAGACGTGACAGCGAAACCCAGTTCGTTTCGAGAGATCTGTGGGGTGATTGGGGAGATGGGAGCCCCCATCTCTATTCCCCACCTGTATCCCCTTCCCAAAACCATCCCCGTCCCCGTCCTGCCCCACGTATCTGCAAGGTGAAGG
>NW_008824618.1:572708-573384 GCF_000699105.1 Pygoscelis adeliae
CGCCGCCCGTCCCGGTGCTGGTGCCCGTGCCGGGGGGGGGCGGCTTCGTGCCCCACCTGCGGAGCAAACTTGGGTGCACGGGGAAGGCATCCGAGGGCATTTCCCTTTCCCTCCCTTAGGAAGCCCGCTGCGCTTGTCACCTCGTCTCCAACGAGTTTTGGGTTCAAGGGCTAATCCTGCGCAGCGCAGGTACTGGGGATCGCTCCTCCTCTGGTTTAAGCTCGTGTGGATGCCGGGCATCCCTGGATGCACCTACACGTCTGCTGGGAGAGGGCTGCACAGCCTGACCGATGTTCTTCTCCCCTGCCTCAGCTGGGGCACCCACCTTCACCTCCGGGACCCACTTAACCTTTGCGGAATAACGATTCCCGGCCCCATCCCGTAACCATGTGCAGGATAATGCTCCCTTTTGCTTCCGTGGGACTTTCTCCCCACCCGGGAACGGCGCTTGTCCCTTGAAAAGTCTTTTATTGAGGAGAAACAACCATGCCACTTGCGAAGCATCAGCCGCAGGCGCCTGGCTAGGTTTGCGAGGAGAAGCGGGTCCGGCGGGGCAGGGTGGGGATGTTTGTTTGCTCGGAGGGTTCCACGGGCTGCACCGCCGCCCGGAGTCCAGCGAACATCTCGCCCGCCGCAACGCGGCAGTGGGTGGGGGATGGCTGGGCAAAACCGCCCC
>NW_008824618.1:573748-589343 GCF_000699105.1 Pygoscelis adeliae
GAGCCGGGGGCCGGCGGCAGCGCGGGCGCTCCCGCACCCCTTTTCCGAAACCGGTCCTCCCCTCTCTCCCGGCCCCCAGTTCGGCCCTCCGGTCCCGTGTAGCCTTATTATTTTAATAGCTGCTAATGACAAGAGACGGAGGAATAGCGGCAAACAACGCGGGTGGAAACTGCTCCCGCGGTGCGAGTAAATACTCTTCTGATAGCAACTCCCGCCCCCACCCCCTAAAACCAAAAGCGGCACAGAGATGGATATAACGTTGTTCTGCCATCTTTTGCCATTTTCAAAAACCTTCTACTTCTAGGGCTCCCTGAAAATCAAAGCCAAACTTTGGAGCATCTCCATTTTGTTAGCGAGGGGGAAATCGTTTGCTTGATTTTTAGTGCGGTGCTGAGATGTGACCCAGCGCCTTAATATATTGCTGCCCTTCGCTAGCGAGCTACTGCAGAGGGGGAGCGATCCGCCGGCGCGTAAGCACAGCACCCCTGTGCCTGCGCAAGGAGTTACGGCGTGGCGTGGCCCCGTGCCCCTTCCACACCGCGGGCGGGTCACCCGGCAGAGGCAGACCTCTGCCAGCGACTTCTGCGAACTGGAAAAGAAAACCCAGAGCACGGAGTAGAGCGATAGGGGACGTGCCTTCTTCAAGAACTACAATGGATTTTGCAAGCAACTAATTAAGTGCAAGATCTCCCCCCTCCCCGACCCCCCAAACACACACCCCTTGTTTGCAAAGTGGTGTGAGAAGTCGGTTGTGCAAATGATTCCACTTTAACTTCCAGCCCCTTTAGATCACTAATAATGCCGTGGTGGTGCTGCTCACACTGCTGCAGTGAGAGTCAGCATTTCCATTATAATTTCCTATTTTCAGGAGTTTTTACAGTGGTCATAAAAATTCAATCCAGGCTCAAACTTGGCATCCCAGGGCTCCTCCCAGGAGTCATTTCTTTTTGTTGTATTTGAAAGAGGAAACCATTTATCTGTTTTTACATTACAAGAGAGCAACAAAAGGAAGCGAAAACAGGGTTTGGAGAACATTTTTGTATTTTATATTGCTTGCTTTTCCTCAGCTTTACAGTATCTGCCATAGATGTTAAAGGAGTACAGTACACAATAATTAATAACACATGAAAAACCATCAGGTTATAGAGAAGCCAGAGTCCGCAATCAGAACTGGTCATATAAAATACCCTTTATCATTCTAAACCACTTTGCTTTTCTAAACTGATAATTTGCTAGCAATACATCCAAAATGTAATTTGATGCTGGGGGTCACTTTGATTTAAAATGAACTGATCATTTTGGAAATCTGAGAAAGTTTATGTATGTGCTCATATTTAAGAAGAATTTCCTAAAAGTACAGATGTTCTCACTGCAGATTTGAGGGGTCTATCCTCCAGCCCCCTTTGTGCAAGTATATGTATAACAGTCAAATAATCTTTGGATTTAGGTGTCCCTAAGTATTCATTTATATGATGGATTGTAATGGCTATATGGTTCCCTTGAAACCATTATATTCTATCAGGTCAAAACCAGCTTCTTAAAAAAGTTCATTTAATACAAGGGTGGCTGGAATGATTTGTGTACATTGCATTCACTCACATACAATTCCCATATCTGCTGGAAATTGAGTAAGGATTTAATGACCCCACAGGAACCAAAGGTTTTGGTGACATGAGCTCAGAATGGGCCTATGAGACAGAGACCAGTGTGAATTGGGACACTCAAGTGGAATGCCAGCAAAGCCTGGACATCACATCATTTCGCTGTGGATTATGCCTATGTCACGTGTTTTACGGAGAAGTCCTTTCTCTACTGCTACAAAATATACATTTCTACTAGCCTGGAAACTTAGTAGGGGTATCCTCCAACTCATCCAGCTCAGGTTTGGCTAGTAAAAAAGATCACAAAGAATGATATCTCACAGAGGTGAAAGAATTATTTCTAGATGGTAAAAAAAAAGTATGTATGGAATTAGAGGTACATATGTGTATATACATATATATACATATACGTATCCATAGGAAAGGAAATTACCTTTGTATGTATATGTAGACTTAGAGAGGGATTAAGACAGACAGCCTTACAGTATGCATGATAGAATTAGGGGTACAAGTATATTGATTCAAGGAATGTCAGCCACCTTTATCTTTTGAAATTTTTGGAATAACATGTATTTGATAAGGCTTATATTCACTATAGCTAACGGCTAAAGTAGGACTCCATAACTTTTAGGGAATGAAGGCAACATTTCCTTGCCATGGTCTGTCAAACACAGGACTGGAATCAAGATTCCACAAGATTTATCTTCCCCTGAGGGATTTCATCACAGTGACATTGGGCTAGCAACCTCCAGTGGATCCAACACTTCCCGAAAGCAGAGGAAACTCATTCTCTGACCTCACTTATACCTGTAACTCAGTCCAGATGTGTTACTCTTCCAATTAAACTGTTGCACCTAATTCAGGACTGTTGGCTCCCAGATTCTTCAGAGTGGCGGTAAATCCAACCCACGCTGAGATCTGATTCACATTTCAGAGAAACCTTTCTTTTTTTGATTGTCCATATGCCGGCACATACACAGAGCCAATGGTCCCTATTTTAGGCATCTCAATTCATTGCCTGAAGGTAAGTGGGTATAAGTCTTCTTTATTTCTGCATTTTTATCAGGCTTTATCTTCAGTAGTTAATAAAGTACATACCTGCAGTAGTTGATAGATCATACACCTACATGACAAGAATCTTGTTACAACTGAAAAATGAAACCTTTTCTGTGCAAGAAGTGGTTGGAAAAGCTTTTCCTAGGACTTACAACAGCAACACTTCATGGCAGCAATTCAGCATCTCCTTTGGGCTTAGCAGGACTGGAGATAGTAATACAAACAGGACTCCAAGTTTTATATCCTAATCATTTGGGATCTTGTTCTGGTTTTGTTCACTATGTAGATCCTGGGATAAGTAATGAAATAAGGCTCTAAGTTCAGGCAATTGCCAGTGCTCGTATCTCCTCACCCTGACAGACGGGGCACTGGAGCCGAAAGACACATTCAATCCATGTGCAGTAGCATGAGGGGAGATTCAACCAGCGTTTGTGCCACAGAACTCCAACCCTTTTCCCAGCACTGTGAGCACTGAGGCATTTCATTTCCATGTCCTTGATGCATCGACTGCCATGCCTGTTCAGAACAGAAAGCAGAGTGAAGAGGCGCTGAAGATTGTGAAGATCCTGTGCAAACCCACTCTGCAGCCTCGGACGCTCCTGGGCCAGATCTGTTGACTCACAGTCTACAGCTCAGAAATGTGAGTGGTATTTTAAATATCCTGTGCCTGGGCCTTGGAAAGTCTTCAAGGGAGGTCAAAGCTGGTCCAGTAGTCGATGGGGGTCAACTTTAGAAACAGGCTTGGGACATTCACTATTTTGGTGAATATTTGGGACTGTCACTATTTCATCTCCCATACAGTGACAGTGGAATCCACTACAGGGCTAAAGGTGCATGCACTGGGGTCACCTTCCCTGCTGCACACAAATGTGTTGTCAATAGCTGGTGACCCCAGCACTGTTTCCCATTCAGCTGGCTGCAGCTCTGCAGCTAATTGACCAGCGCTGCTGGCAGACGCAAGGGCCAACCCTCCACAGGGGACAAGGACATTTTTAATTCACTGACATCAGTCCCCAGTCCTCTAAATCACATCTACGCCCCCTCTCTTCTATACTATAATGATTGCCAGAGGCTAGCTGACCTCTGGCCATATACACTGCTGACACAACTGTGTGACTTTGAAGCAGTTGTGGAGTTACAGTTTTCCTCCACAGAAATCTATACAAGTTTTTAAGATTGACTTCAGTGACAGTAATATCTAACAACTGCTGTACTGTGTCACTGTGGATTCAATTTCTTGGCTTGTACTCAGTGGAAAGGCGTTATTTTAACACAAAGTATTATTGTTACCAATACAGAACTAGTGTCTGGCTAAAGTACTTAGAAATACTGATCTGGCAAGAATTTTATTATTCAGAACAACGCTAAAATGGGGTTTATTGAGGATAATATATAAGAAATCAGAATTTTAGTTGTATAATCACTCACAATGTCATTCCTGTTTTTAGCAGCTTCTAAATATATACCAGCACTATAGAAAAAATGTCATTCCTTTTGTTTGTTTTTCTTTCTTTTTTTTTTTTAGCATTAGCTTTTGAAAAGGATATAAATTCCCACTGAAACTACATGGAAAGCCGAGGGATCAGCTAAAAGTCACAAAAGCAAAGGAAGTTAAGAGTCAAGTCGGAAAGACAATTTTCTATCATACGCAGCTATGCTGAAGTGTTAGAGATAAAGGTCATCTAACGGGGGTGGGTTGCGCCGTCAGGTGATCCTAAATACCAAATATGCTGTAATACCTCGGCCCAAGGGGAAGGTTAAATACTGACAGAGTTTCAACCCTAACTGAGAACTTCCTGCTATTTGTGGTTTGGGGTCAGACCCTTCAGGTTGTTTTTAGACAGGCTTTTGTATGTAAAACTGTAGGAATAATACAGTCAGGGCATTATTGAACAGACAGGACCATAAAAATCTTTTCTTGAAAGTGCAATCCTGAAGAAAACTCGCCACCTGCTGGCCAAAACCCTCCTAGTGCTGCACTTCTCTAACCAGCATTTGCTAAAGTCATTATTTATCAGTTTACAGCAGCTGAAATCGTGCAGAGTTCACGCTCTCTCCAGTTAAAGCATTGATTTGGGGAGCTTCCGCCTTAAAGGAAAAAATAATTTTTATCTGAAAATCTCTGTGTGACACTGGTTTGCACTGATGTTTGAAAATAATACTAATCAAATATTTCAACATGAATAATAGTCTCTCGAGGCTTAAATGCTTTTGTACGGGTGAGTTTTGTTAAATGCTATTTTAAAATGTATATATCCTCTTTTTTCCCCTTATGATTGTATCAGGAACCGTTGTGGTTTCCTTTGTGATATTTGTGTTGCCACGGAGTCTTTTATTTGCTGTTACTACTTTTATTTACTGTTACTAAATAGTAACTGGAGATTTTGACATCTCATTAGAAGTAGTCCTCATTCCTGTAATGGGAAAGGGAACCTCTCAATGCTAAAGCTCACCTTCTTATGACTTGCCTTTTTTCATGTAGACTTTTTGGTAAGCAACACTAGACTATTTAGTAGAGATAACAGAGATTTTTTTGTCAATTAAATAAGTCCGATATATAATGTTACCTTTTTTTCTTAGTGTCTGCACTACAGTCAGCTAAGCCAGATGACAGATCCCATTGATTCCAATCCACTTTGGGTAGACCATTACACAATAACCCAAAACACAATGTGTACGTTCTTCAGAGCTAATATCGGGTTTACAATTTCTTGGTGAGGATTGTGAATGCACAAGCCACAGAAAAAAGATTCTCAACCAGCAGGCTCTGGACTCAGCAATGGAGAAGGCAGTGAAGGCTGGGTTCATCCGGACTCAGTGACCAAGTGTCCCATGAAAGGGGGCAGCACTCAGTGTGGGTCTAGCATGTAGCAAGGTATAGGAATTCATCTGTCAATACAGCCAACAAAGCAGAGAAGGAAAGGAAAACATGGGTAGTTCTCCAAAATGGAAGAAAGCGATAGAGAAACATGAGAGACTATTAAAAACCCTTACTTCCAATTTACATTACATTTGAATTTCAGTTCAATACTCTACATCACAAAACTGACAAAGGTACTGAAGTTCAACAAATTTTGTAGGAAGCAGGAATAGTGGAAGAATTTAAAAAAATGATGTATATATCATAAAATGTAAGCATAATACTGAGAAGTCAAAAAGGAAATATTGGCTAAAAGAGCAAAAAGAATTAAAAGAGGTTCCTGTGAGTTCATTTAGAAAATGATGGAAAAGTAGTCTAACAAAAAGATGAACTCCAAAATAACAATTTCTGCTCAGTTTGTGGTAAGAAAGATGCTGAGAGAACACCAGCAGAGTAAACAAATGCAACTGAAGCAACTAAGGAGAGAATGTCACCAGTGTAACGGTGAACGTGAGCACTAAAACCATGCTTCTCTACCCAAGAAAGGGGCAAAAGGGGCTATAAGAGGCCTGGGATTAGGTTAACCGCTTCTACCAAACTCATCTATAGCTTTGTTCAAATCACTTGATCAATTTTCTGCTCTGGTATATCCATCTGTAAAAGGTAGGTAAAAACACTTACCTAACTGCCAGGGATTATGTAAAGAAAAATATTAGATATCATATTTCACAGAGGGGAAAATAGCTGCTAGCAGTCTGCATTTTCTTTGATTTGGCCTTGTCTCAGCTACTGTTATATTCTGTCCTGCTTTAGTCACAATGCAATTTTTAAGCAATTTGTGGAGCATTTGTCTGGAACTGTCAGTTTGCCAAAATTACTTCCGAAATTGTACATGTTTTCACAAAACCTTGCTCATATAAAGCAGCGGTAAGCTGCTAAACTGCCAGCCTCTCTTTTGGGGCAGGTTTAGGGCAGGACCAGAGACATGGATTTCTGACCTCAAGTGTAAATGAATGAGGGAAAAGAGCCGAGGAAAAGCCGATGTCTCATGTCAAACTGAATATAGTAATCTGTCTTTCGAGCAGGTGGCAGTGGTGCCCAGAGAACAGGGACTGCTGGCAGTGCCAGCTGGCTGTGATTTTAATGTCCTTCCACATTTGATCAAACAAACTCCAGCAGAGCCCTGAATTAAAGTGTATCAGGGTTTGGATGAGAAGATAGGACACAGAAATCAGCCACTGTGGCACAAGCTAGGCTGTCCTATGTTGACTGGCTGCTCTGTAGCAATTACTTACATACATGCTTTAACTTGCTGTATAGAAAAATTTTAACTTTGACTTCTAACTTTCATGTTTTTACTTGCAGTCTACCCATATATGTCACGGAGCACAAGGAAAGCAATACACTGAAGCTGAGCTACAAAACAGCAGAAACAGCAGCTGCTGTAAGCTCATATCCTGAAGGTAACCTATCCATATCTTCATCCCATCTACATTCAAATGCTGGAGAAAGAAATCCAAGAATAAACAGTAACATGGGTGCTAGGACATTTGTGGTTGGTCAAGAAAGCTTTAGATAAATTCTGACAGAATAAGATGGAAGATCTGAGTAAGGGCATCTCGTATCTCAGCTGAGTATATCCAAAATTAGGCTAGTGACTATCCCAAATAACTTTCTCTACTCTTTCTGAGTCTGATGGAAAACAATTCCTAACTTAACCGGCTGAAATCATTACATATGTCTTAGAGCTAGGAGTGGAGCCTCAGAATTGAACCTTACCTCTTCACTAACAGCTGTTCTTTGGTCAGACATCATGACTTCTTCTGGCTAGTTACTACCCTGTGATCATTACCATCCCCTCCCAAAGAAGAAGGGCAAAGCTGGAATCAGGTAATACTGCTTTTCTCACCTGTGGATAGTTATCCAAGAGAGAGGTCTATGCTTACATTTCTTGATTTTCTTTGGAAGTTGCAGAGGCTGTCTTTTGAATCATGACTCTTAGCATAATCCTTCAGGAAGGAAAATAACTTAAAGGTGCAACTGAGACCTATAGTTACGGGAATGAACTAAGGCTGGAAGATGAACTTGAATGGTGTTTCTGAGTCAAGGCAGTTTGGTCCTCTGCTCTCTGGGCATTTGGTTTTGTATTGTCTTCTCATTAATTTCTTATGCATCATTGTAAAGCTACTGAGAATTATTTTGGGGTTTTGTTTGTTTATTTATCCCTCTTAGAAAGCTGTTTCAGACTCTAACATCCCACATCTTACATCTCATGGGCGGTTTATTACACCCATGTGTTCTTGTGCTAATTTAAACTGTTTCTCTTCCTTGGTATTCCTACAGGCTTTTGTACCCTAAGGTAAACAAACTCTGTTCAGAAAGATGGATGCTTCATGTGCAGCTTCCTTTTGATGACCCTTCTCTGCATCTTTTTTTTTAATTCGTACATAGGCAAATGATACAGATGAGGTCTTAATGGTGGCTTCTACAGCAATTTAAGTGCCAGAGGTACTTGGTACCCAAGACAGGGTATGCAGTGTTTGCATGTCCAGTCACACTCATCCATACAAATAGGCTTAATTAACATACACCATCTGAAATATAGTCACCTTTGGAGTAAGACTGTGCTATTCATAAACCAGACAGTTGTACAATTTAGTTATTTTATCCAATTCAGTTGGCCTAAACAATGTTGTTGGTTACAAATCTGCTTTCTGAACAGATACAACCTCTCAGTGCACACCTCAGTACTTGAAGCCTTGCTGTGTACAGGCCAGTTGAGTCTCCTCCTAACAGAGATCTTCCTGAGGCTGTCTCATCTCTCTCTGCTTGGCTCAAGGGAGAGGGCCTACTGAGGAAAGAGAGTATGGAAAAGGTTATGATCTTCGAAGATGAGATCCTTATTGTGGCTGACCGTACCCAAGCTCCATTTCTTCCACTGAAATCCGGACAGTCCTGTCCACTGCGTTGGGACTGTCATGTTTCCATCTGGGGGCCATTAGCCTCTTCCAGTAATGTCTACCTTGAACAGCGTAAGGCTAATTCAAACCAAGAGGACGACTGCACCTGCTTCCTCTCAGCCAACAGGGCAGCTGAGCATCCAGATGTTTGTAGCTGTGGTTAAGTTTAGAAATTTTCCATCTACTTCTCACAGGAACTAACAGTATTGCATTCCAGTGACCATACAATCCTGGCTTCCTGTCTTACAGGACTATAGTATCCTTTTTACCTTTTTCGTCATTGTCAAAGATCTTCCCATTATATTTCTTTTTTCTGCAGCAAAGGGTTGTTTTTTTTTTTTTTTTTTGCATAAAGACTGAATCTGTACTTTTTTGTTCTTAGACTTTTAAAGCCAGTGTTTACGTCAACTATTGCTAGAATTAGCCAAACTACTGTATTGCTAAATACAGAGGAGGTGCTGGGGAATAATTGACTGAGTTTAACTTTTCAGATCAGATGAAACTCTTATATGTCACACTTCATGACATTTTACTTACGGATTCTGAATTGAAGCTCTTCCTAATCTGGCTTTATGTTAAATTATTTGATGGATGGCATATTAAATTTTTTGTCTGGCAATTGATTGCTTGCAAGCTGTTTGCAATGGAGACTGCTTTGTGTTTTCACATGTTCAGTAACTTTCTGATCATATATTATTGTTCTACCTTGATTCAATACATGGTGTTAGAGCTCTCAGCATGAACATATAAGCTGTAGACTTTTTATAGCAACCCTACATTCCCCAGATTTCCATGAAAACAGAATTTCACTCTCCAAAATATTCTTACGGAATAACATGACAAAAAAATGAGTAAGAATCTTTAGCTCAATCCTTCTTCTCAGATATTATTTTTACATCATTTGCATAGCCTGACTTTGACTGTCAGGCTGAAGGTTCACTTCAAAGCAATCTTCTGCAATGGAGTTTTCCTTCAGTCTCTATGACTTTATAAGGGTAGTCATCGCTGAACTGCGTTGGACTTAAACTCCATGTGCAACGGACTCTGCAGATACACAGTGAGCTTTTACCACTCTGGTATATGCACAGAGTTTAGTATGGTCCAAAAAAACAGATGATACAGAGAAATTAGCCAAAACATTTGGTTTTTTAAGTTTATATTTTCTTGGTTTGTTGTTTTTTTTATTTTAACTTGAGTTACCGAGAGAGTGATCACTGGTTATCACTAGCAATTATAACTGAAATAATTCCGTTTTCTGAGGAGGAAGTGCAAAAAACAACAGGGAAGAGCACCATCTTATTCAGTTTTAGAAATCTGCAGTGTAGAAGTTTGCCTCTGGAGTAGGCTGCCTTGGAATCGGTGGGAAGAAGCAGGCAATTGCAGAGTGCTATTCATCTAACATATTTTAGACCCTATTCCTTTAGCATCTGCTGCACACAAATACACTCCTGCTATATTTGGCACAGAATCACTTTCTCATATTGCTTGTGGCCTTCAGGCCTTGAGGATACAAGGTGGTAAAAAAGATAGCCCTATCCTCCCCTCATTCGATCTATGGTTTCTCTGTTGATGCTTCCAGGAAGCCTTGCCAAGTAATACCAGTGGGTAGGGTGTAGCCTTTGCAATGCACAATCCTGTCTGGTAAGACTTGGCCTGAACCCACCAAATCTGTTGATTTCATGTTTAGTTAAATGAAGGTGACGTTATGACTCGATGACTTCTGTTAACCATATTTTTCCAAATAACGCATGAACATGCTTGAGCCTTTTAAGTTTTATTAAAGATTAATCATTTGAAGGGGTTTTCTTTTTGGCAAGGATCACAACCACCATTCATTCATTAGGAAAACAGAACTAATCGGTATAAGGGCAGAACGTGCAGAATTCACTCTTGAAAGAGGTATGTGTTGCGGATGGGAGGACGAATGGCTCTGGCTAACCTTCTTTACCAGCTCTCATAGCCACGAAGAAAAGATGTCCAAGTCCGATTTCCTTCCTGTGCCATCTGTTCATTGATTATGCTGCTGCCTTTTAAGCAGGTACAGATTTCCTGGAGGGATAGAGTCAGAAGCTCTCTTGATATGAGATATTAATCCCTAACTCCTATTCCCTGTTGTAGGATTAGGTGTTTCTCACATTACCAAAGCAGTGGGAACATGAGTTTTGCCACCACCACATCACAGGAGAGGAAACAAGGTGTCAGAGGGAGGGGCAATCTCTTGCTGTGTTCATGGCAGGTGGGATCAGCCTGAATGGATTGACTGGTTGTAGGTTTGGAGCTGAGCCTTAGACTACACTACTTTCACTAGCCCTGCATTGAGTGTATGTATCTCCCAGCATACGAGTCACCATCCTGGTACCATGCCATTCACTTAGGGACCGCATTTAGTCCCATTTAAGGTCAAAGGATAACATTTCTTGAGGGTGTTAGAAAAAAGGACCAAAAAGGGGGATTTCCACAGTTCTCAGGGAATGGTCCTAATACATGGTTTCATGATCAAGCACCATTTGTGGATGCACAGAGATAAACTTGGGTGTTTGCATGCGTGTGTGTGTGCATGTGCGTGTATGTGTGTGTGCACAAAAGAATAACACATGGTGCCTTCTTTCAATGGCAGTATAATACTTCGGATACTTTCACAGAGGGTGGGAGCAGCAGGTTCAAACTTCTTCAGGCTGGGGTGGGTCTGAACCAGTGTCCCAGCTACAAGCAATATAACAAAAGATGTTTGTTTAGTTCCCATCTATTCTTTAAGAAAAGTGGCTGTGCATTGAGCATACATATGATCCGATTACCTCCCTTTTCAGGTCCTATACATTATGTCTATAGGTTAATAGTGCTTAGACTGGACTCAACGCTCAGTTGTCCTATTTAGGATACTGTGTGTGTCTTGGTTACCTACAGAAGCACTCCAAAGTCAAAACATTGATTTTACATGCTTTTGGGAATTAATAGAGCTGGAATCATTCTCTGAAACCCAGAATCTTTAGTTGACACTTAAGCAGACACAGTCAGTCTGAGTCTCAGTCTTTACTTGCTGCAGGAACAAGGAGGAAAATTTTTTCCCTCCTCAATTCTAGGGCTGTTCAGACTTCTGTTAGTTTTGTTCTTTGTTTCACTCCTTTTGCTCTTTGCACTGACACACTCACTATCCCACAATAGCTATTTTGTTTCTCACCATTTGCCTTCAGTGGGCTATCTTTGGCAGAGGGTTTCTGCTAGGGTAATGAAGAAACTGTGGACATGTTGAGGAAACTGTCTGTGATGGGAGCAGAGTCAAAGGTAATTAAAGGGGGAGTTTGTGCAGAGATTCCATAGCCAAGTTTTGACAGTAAAAGCGTTTACAAGGTGAATTCTCTCCATCAGGCAGGGGAGTAGCTCCCCACACAATTATGCATGTGCTAGGGAGAAAGGGGGGTTTTGTGTGTTTTAGGCTGTTTGGACAGAAATTAGCATACCCACCAGGGCTGAGGGGTGTGGGGACAAATTGTGATCCTTTTCTCTTGTAGCCTGGTTGGACAGGACCTGGAATAGAGGGTGGCCCATACATATATATTGTATCATGGCTGAGGAGTGTATAAACACAGCATAGCCAAAATCCATGATCTAAGATGACAGGTTCAGTGAAAAGCTCTTCACCTGCCAGCACTAAAGTTTATAGGTTTCTTTTTCTTGGGTCAGTGGCTTTATTAAGACCTGAAATACTGCAGGGTGAGTATTCTTTAACGTACTTCCAGCTGCTGGGGATATGCTTATTTGCAACATACAGATTTTCCTGTAAGAGGGAAAATTCAAAGAGAAGCTGGGAGGAAAAGAAGTGATGAATAATCCAGAAAAACAGTTAGATGTCTAACTGCCACTTTAGACATTTAAAACCTGTAAGTGTAAGGCTTGTAACTCCAAGGCGCCTGCTTGGATGAATCCTGGAGACAACCAGTTTTTTGTCAGTAAAATGTGTCTGTGCTTGCATACATACAATGTCAGTAAAATGTGTCTTCTGCACACATACACAGCTCCCAGCCATTCTTTAATAAGTATTTTTTGGAGGAGGGTCTAGAGCCCAGCTTTTTTAAGTTAATATACAGGCTACCACCCAAACTAGAACTTTTTATCAAGCAAGCTAGAGAGAGATCCTCAGCTCACATTCACCTATAGAGCAAAGGTGCCTCCTCCCTGAGTGAAATACTTTGATTCAGATTCCTGTTATAAATCAGGAAGAGGAGGATATATGGGGCTGTTGTACACCAAACAACTGGTCTAATCTCTGCCCTGTTGATAATAATACCATTGGGTTATTCCTTGTAAGAAAGGCACAATCTGGGCGAGGCACATAACTCCAGGTGAGTATGCAGTCGTAAAGCCAGAGGTTGACTTAAACTACAGATGGAGTAGGGCAGCAGCTGAAGGCTGGAAACTGGTAAAAACCCAGTGTTCACTCTACCTACTTTGTCTATGGCAGAGCCCAGCCATCAAGGCTTTTCTTTTCCCTCTGTTTTGTGCCCAATTCCCTTTATCCCCTTCCTCAGCAAAGCAGCCCATTCTTGTTTTCAAAATGACACCTCTTATTTGGAGCAAGCTTCTGAGAAGTCTCAGATTGGTGCTGTGGTATAGAGGGAGGCTATAACTCCCCGATAGGATGGAAGGAGAAGACTTCTTCTTAGGTTTTTTGTTCTATTTTAAATTTTTTTCACTAGCCCAGGCAATTATACACAGAAGGCAGTGTTTTCTTAGTCACTTGCTTATGTATAGGGTGACTGGGCATTTTTTTCTGGGGCTAAGGGTTCTACAGAAAGGCAAATTACTTATGGTTAAGGTGGTACAGTGCTTGATATGCAACATTAAGTAGAAGAAATACTGCTTAAGAAATATAAAGAACTAAGTCATAACAAAATCCATCAGTACTGAGACACAGGACCCATGGAGGATCAATGCATTTGCTTTTATGATATATCCTTTATTATCTTAGCTCAGTAGCTGAAGAAAACACTTAAAAGCTGTAAGGCATGAGGAGTCTAAAGCATTGAACTTCTATGTGCAAGGCACTAAATGAATTGTAAACACGTACATGAATTGTACACGAATTTGGGACTGAAGGAATTCCAGATCATATTCAGGTTCCTTTAAAAGCCAGACTGTGATATTTGAAATTTTTTTTCCAGACACCTGTCTATCTTCTTAGCTGTTCACCAGAAGTATTGTGTATTGGTTTTTTGAAGGACATATCTCATATATTAATTCTTCTCTGAGTAAAATCAAGTTGAATTAAAGCTGTTTAGACAGGATGGAAAAATTGGATAAAAGCTTAACTAAGTACTTCCTATACAAACAGCATCCTCTGTGCTGGACCATGGTACTGGTGTTTGCTGTTTGTCCTGTCTTACTTCTCCAGAGACTTAGATTTCCCTGGTGCTATCTTCTCTTCTGCTAACGCAAATAAGGTTCCCTGCCTTCATTTGTTGAAAGAAGTTTTTCTTGGCCTTGAGGCTCTGCCCATTTAGAAAACGTCTTTGTTAAGCAGGGAGGCAGTTATGAGTAAACTCACTAGAAAAAAGCATATATATGAGCACATATAAAGCTTCTTTCTTGTTTCTCTTGCTGTAGGCTCCTCAGCCTCTTTGAAACGGGAGTTTTTCTCAAAATGCTCAAACAAGAAGCCACATTCTCTGTTGACTCCTTCTGTGATATTTTTGGCTTTAACCTTTCTGTCTCTTAGTTTCCTCTGCTGTAAAACAAAGGTAATAAAGTTTAGGTTTTTTCTCCCTAAGATTATTTTGAGGTCTATAGTAATTCGCAGAACAATTCTAGTTTCCCTGAGCTACAAATATTTTGGCTAAAGGGGATGTGCTATTTTCAGAGGTGCTTGCCCAACAATTTCTACATCTTGGACTCCTGTGAAGTGTGTCATGTTAAGCACCACAACATGGACATACATTGATATGCAAAACTTGTAAAAATTGCTGTTTTTGCCATTCTTGCTGGGTGTTTGAGAGGAAGATATATCCAGATCAGTAAAAACTAGCAAACTTCTCCTGTATAAGAGAGAAATGTATATTTCCATAATAATGGAAATCTTCCATTTTTCTGATATAGAAAACTTATTTTTTAATTGACAAATCCTCTGAAAAAAAAAATCCTTATATATACTAAGCATTACACCCTTCCCTTCATAATTTATAAATTACATGTGCTGCCAGTAACGCTCCAGCAAAGCTCTCATCGGTAAGATATAATTTTAACTGAATACAGCCTGTGAGGGAGAAACCTCCATTAATAAGCAACGAGTAAGAATCACCTGTAGAAGAAATGGTTAAAAGAGGCAGAAGTGCTGTAAGACAGAATCAGAGAACGCACATAATCCCAGCTTGATGCAATTACTCTAACATGAATTTAAAATAAAATTAAAGTTAACAGTTTAAACTGATGTTTGAGGGGTTTTAAAAAGATTTAGTTTCCCTTGGAACCACTATGTTATTTGAGCCACTGTAATCTCAGAGCACAGTGCTCATAACTTCCCTCAAGCACTGTTACTACTAGATTATGCCCACAGGTTACGTTACAAATGTCTAAAAACCTTAAAATTATTAAACCTAGATTAAAGTGTTCAGAGAATATGGTGTTATTTTAGTCTCCTGCCATATCCTACATTTACTATAAAACTGTTATATTGGCATTCTAATAAAATGTCATAAAGCAAGTATGTAAGGAGGTGTTTTGGGTTTGTTGCAGTCTGATGGAAGCCAAGTTAACATGGCAACCAAAATGTGTAACAGAAACACTTAAATGTTTTTCATAAACTGCAAACCTTGTAAGAGCCTAAGAGAACGTTGACTACTGGGCAGCACATTACTGAAGATTACTGCCATATATTCTTGATGCTTCATCTTAGATCATTTCTACACAACTCAAAACTTAATTATCTGAAGTGAATAACCTACTTTCCTTCAGTCACACTCTTGCCCACTAGACTTTGTCCCTTTGACTCCAGCGACCACATTTAAAGAGGAAGAAATGATTTGTTCCTTGAAACTTGGGAGCAAAGTTGTTACACTCTGACTGATATTTAGAAAGTTTCGAGCCAGAAAGGACCTACAAGATCCTCTGGGCTGTCTTGTCTTCCT
>NW_008824618.1:589416-594942 GCF_000699105.1 Pygoscelis adeliae
ACCTTGAAGAGCACTTTATCCTGATGCCTACACAGGGGATATACAACATTAACAGAGTCCATAATGTCTGTAACGCCTCATCTGCTGAATATGCTTCCGTTATTTTTCCTATCTGTAATGCACTTGTTCTTTGTTCTGCTACACAGATGTTTCAAAGTTCTTTATTTAACTCAATAAAAAAAAGGAGTCTCATTATTAGACATCAGCTGTTTTTCACAAAAATAGAAGGGTTCAATGATGTCTGGACTATAGCTTAAAATTTTACCTCCTGGCATATTCATGAGGAGAATAGAGACAGTCCACCTTGACTAGCAGGTCATCTCAAAGTTCCCATTTGAGACACCTGAATCAGCACTCTAGTCTTTCTCTCAAGGAATAAACAAGTTTATCCAGGCTCAGTTCTGGAGAAAATGACTCGATAAAGTTCCTTTCACTTAATGAACTCCAGATGAATCCTTTAAAATTGCTTAGTGCAGTTACCTGTGATAAGGCTGGGTTTTTTTCTCAGTAGCAAAACCTCCACTGAGAGTATGGGTAGCTAAATGAATATATTCACATACAGTACAGCAATATAGAGTAGGAAAATATATAGAGGTATGAAGGAAGAATAGGGGAGGAAGAGAGCTCTGTGAAAGAGAAATGCTAACACTGTCTGGGGAGGTGTCTTATATTTATTCACCTCAGCTGATTGGAGAGGAAAATGCAAGAAGCTACTCTACTTCAAAAGTCAGTGTGGTCACTTACAGACCAATCAAAAGTATGTATAATAATAAAAAAAAAAAGACATACATCTGACCAGAGAATCAGACAATACACTTTGCATTGGTCAGCAAGGTTTGGGCAGTCTGGAGGAAAAAGTGCTAAAAACAAACAGAAAATCTTGAGGAATAGAAGGAGGCATAGTATTTCCAAATAATAATAATAGTAACAATAATTAATTTAAGAGAATAGTTAATTAAAATGATTGAAAAACGCAACTCAGAACTGACCACAATTTTCACTGAAACCAATATGAATTTAATAAAATAGTTTCTGCTGAAAAAGCATTTAACAAAACATTAAAAAATATTTTAAACTTTTTCTTAGTGCATACCCACCCTCCAAAAAAACCCCAAACTCTACTAAACATTTCATTTTGAGACAATATTTAGAATGTGACAAACTTTAATTTTTGATTGAGGGTACAGATCTTTCAAAGATAAAAAGAAAGGCATCTTTGATTTGAATACGATGGTGAATAATCAGTTATGCACTGTGGCTCAACAGGTTTCATTTTTGACAAGGTGAAAAAACAAAACTTTTAAATCAAAACACCTGAAAAGCAATTGTTGACACAATCTCAGTCGCAACTACAGGTCTCAGCAGCACAAATGACACTGAGGAGGTGAATATAGGCAAATGACTTCAAACTGCCCATTAATCACTACCTGATTCGAGCGGACTTGTTCTCACTCTGGGTGTACAGCTCCTGTTCCCTTACTGCCTATCTGTCTGATGGTAGCTGAACTTCGCCTGTGCTCAGAAACCTTAAGTGATGCATAGCAAGAAAGGTGCAACCATTGTGTAAACGCAAGGACAAGATTGAAGCTAAGTACCATGCTTTGTTCAGAGCTTTTAAAATCTGAAGGAATTCCAATTGTTCACAGCACAAAGCAGAAAAAGAAAAGTATTAAACCAGCATCTGCAAGCCAATCACATCACCAAAATAGAAGTAGCCGTAACAATACTTCTAGAGGAAACACATTATAAAGGCAGGGGAGGGGCTTCTTCCTGCCAAATCTACTGTATTTGTTTCCAATCAAGCAGTGCTGAGGATCATTTGGAGTCCCATCTGTGCCTCACATAGTCTCATGGAAATGGAATGTGAAGTGTGCCATTAAAGCTTGTAAGTCTTTAACAGAGAACTCAAGTTTGCCAGCACCGATGGGCCTGGTACATCCTTTGGATCATTAATGGTTAAAGTACATTGCATTTGAATGTCCTGTTTGGCTAGCTCAGAGACATCACTGTTTCTGTTGGTACAGCTGGCAGAACTTGTAAGTCTTATTGTCAAAATATCTCCATTTCATGAACCATGAACCTCTCTGATATAGCTGGTAGAACTCACCATGAGATAAGTGATGATGCTTGAAAGGTCTTTTAGCACAAGACCTCAACATTCCCAAGAGGGAAACAGTTATAGGTCAAAGTAATTCCAACGTTTTGCTAGCTCAAATGATAGACAGCATAAGTGCCATAGTGGAAAACAGCAACGGTTCATGACATGTTGAACATTACAGTCAGGAACACTTACAAAGTCTGGTAGCATGGATAGTGGAGGCAGGTGAGAAAAAGACCTTGAATAATGCAAATAAAAGTGTTACCGTCAGAGTCTGCAATCTTTGTTTGATTTTTAAATTTGATTAAAAGTTGATTAAAAGGAAAACAGTTGCTGAATTTTCTATAAACCTCACAAAAAATACTGATCAGTTTGGCATAGAACAAAAAAAGGAAATTATTCTATCAAACAGCACAGATTTTAACATACCTGAAGTTTTGCTGCCTGCTCCAGAAGGTAGTCAGACTCTTCAATGTTTATGTAATTAATACAATTTATCCCCAGTTTCTAGTAGACTAAAATTTCCCATGTGAGTCAGATGGAATTTCCCCAATATGGATTTCCCCATACCCTTCAGGATCCTCATGAGAGAGCTCTCTACTTCGGATAAATAGTTAGGTTCCTAAGGATAAGAAATTCCTTAACAATAAAAACTTTCAAAGACAGTTTATTGAAAATGGCTATGTTTATGGACACAAGTTTTCCTTCTGATAAATCGGCATTTTCCAGCAGAACAAAACTAGCAATGTGGAAAATTCTCAGTCTGCTCTCATATGGATGCTTTTAATTTTTGACATTAATCAAGATTAAGAAATATTGTCATGAAGGTGGGGTCTTGAAAACAAACTGCAGATTTCAGAAATGTATAATGAGTTTTCTTTATGCGGAGAAGGTGTGAAACACACTGGTAGTATCTATTATTCTTAATGAGCCTAGTATTAGGTATTGCCTTTGGAAAAGTTTAACTGGATCAAAAGGTGCTGGTAAAGGTCATTAATTCCACAATCTAGTTAATTTCCCCAGAAAATTCTGTCTTCTCCCTGGAATAACTTGGCCCTGAAGACTGAGACTATATACCAGCCTTCACCCCAGTGTGCAAACAACTTTTGATGCAATAATATGGCTTCAGTCATATTTTGAAGTAACAGAAATGTACTTCAGCAAAATGTGATTATAGAATCATACAGCTCAAAGACACTTCAGGTAGCCATCTAATGCATACCTCTGCCCAAAGCGGAGTCATCTATATCTATGGTAGTCTCTAAGATCTCCAGTAATGGAAACTTCACAACCTTCTCTGGGTAAGAAACACCAAGACAGTTAATTTTTTGTTTCCACTGACACAAGACTGTAAACATTGTCATATTTGTTGTCTAACGTATGAAAAGACAGATGCATCCCTTTCTTTTGTGACCTGCATTTTATTGAAATGACCAATATAGCTCATGTTTCAAGTCTGGAACTTTGGAGGCAAGATTTTATTTGCTGGCTCAGCATCCCCTTTTCAATATGACTTTGGGTAACTCTATCTCTGCAGTGTTTTATTTCCTCAGAAGTATAATGAAAATAGTACCTCCCTGTTCCACTAGGAAGGGTAAGAAGAAGAAACATCTTCAAGGAGATTTACCCATTGTTGACAAATTTCCAGTAAAGTCCCAAGACCTCTCCTGTAAACTCAATCTTCCCATTGCTCATCAGGTCAGGACAGTGCCAGGAATATCAACCTTTGAGATTCTTTGTTATTTGGGAACCTGGTTCTTTGGTCATACAGGAGGCTATTTTAGGCCAATGACTTCAAAATTTCCAGGCTACTTCCATACTAGTAAACTAAACTCATGAGGACTTGAACGCAAGCATTTTCCCATGACCATACACATGACTTAACTGCTGGTATGACCCCTGGCCTGGTTCTGGCCCACATTCATGAGCACTCTCCCACACAGTGCCCAGGCACATTGTGAGGGATTTCATCAGCCCGAAGCTGCTCTCAACAGCGTGTGTCAGAACAGTCAGTTTTGGGAATTCAGACTTACAGATGTGAACTTTACCAGGACACTTAAATGCTGGAGAACAGGCTCTGTGCCATTTTATTTACTAGTAGAGATGTAGCCACAGATCTGAAGGCCAGGAATAATCCATCTTGACTCAGACTCAGGGACACCAGCAAATTAACCAAGAAAAATGTCTGGGTTGCTGTAGCATGTTACTCTCTTCCAGCAGTTCTTTAGGTTCTGTACTATCTTACGTAGCTGGTCAGGAAGGACAGGTGCCTCAGAGATGGGTGCTGAACACACGATGTGAGACATAGCTGGGTTAGCAGCTGTTAACATCAGGTTTAACTTAGATTACCAAATCACATTTCTAAGGTTAAGCAATGTAAATAGCAACTGTAGTTAGATAAGGGGAAAATCAGAACATAGCAATAGGCTTCAGCATGAGTGAGTCTAGCCTTGGTTCGGACTCAGACTGGCATATTAGTTTTGAATTCTTCCATGAATAGAAACATTTCACAATAGATAAACCTATTATAATGTGGACGCACTGCAGAGGGCCTTCCACATAGAAGTCCTGCCAGCACCCTTATTATACCTGAGCGATACCAACTCAGATTCCTCCCTTCGTATCAACTTTCAGAGCACTGCTTCATGGGGAAAGAAAGCCAGTCTCTCAGGTAACCAAACCCCAAACCACTTAGGTCTTTATAGGTTAAAACCAACACCTTGAACTCAGCCCAGAAATTTATTGGCAGCCATTGCAGATTTTGGAGACTGGTTTTTTTTATGTCCTCTCTGCATGATGCTCCACTTAATAAACAGGTGGTTGAATTGTGCACACTAGATTCAGTTGCCAAATGGCCTCAAGATGTAGCCTTACACAGAGTGCAATAGAGTAATCTAACCTTGTGGTAAGAAAAGTATGGATAACTTGAGCAGGGACCACATGTGACAGGAAAGGTTGTACTCTTCTTGCCAAACACAGCAGGAAAGAAAAAAACCCTCTTGGCTGTCTGTGTCTGCTACCACAGCATCGACAAGCTGCCCAAGATCTTCTATGTGCTCCAGGACCTGAATGCTCAATGGGAAGCTGGACCTAAGTTCTGAAATAAGGCGCTTGGATTCTCCAGTGTTCTGGAGCAGGAGGCTGGAAATTATGTGACAGATTCACTTAAATTGAATAATGGAGGTTTTCATGACTAAATGTAAAATGAACAATGTAGCCTGTAATATAGTCCTTGTGTTATTTATTCTGATACTAAATATAATTTTATGCTGTTCCTACAATTTCTATGTGGAATGTGCTTAGTATTTTGAATTCATAAGAGCACAAGTTCATCACTGAAGTGGGAACATGAGGTTTGGGAGAATGCGTTTGGGATCAGGAAAATGGTGGTGTGAAGTGTGGCATTACAGCAGTAACAGGCCATTCCT
>NW_008824618.1:594962-611552 GCF_000699105.1 Pygoscelis adeliae
TCAGTCAGCAATGAAATAGTTAAAAATGTAGACATCTTAACTGTCACTTGTATTCTCCAGAAAAGTCTAAGTGAGGGGATTACGTTGGAAATCAACATGGCATTGGTACATTTCTTCAATATTTTCTCCACTGCCTGAGAGCTGAAATCAATACCTTAACACAGTAGCAAAGATCTAGAGTGGCAGGAGAAACTCCAATTCTCCAGCAAACAATCTTAGCTAAAGAATCATGAGATGTCTAAACCCTAGATTATCATAAAGTTGTGAATCTGTTGATTGTCAGTATTAAAAGGTAAAAACTTGAATTCAGTGGAGTCCTCACTTCACCTTGTCCAGCTCTTTGACAGTTTCTTGCAAATTCTACTTCATCTCATTCTCATGTGTGTGTCAGCTTCTAATAGTAGCTACCACTGGATTCTGGCCATCTTAATTAAATAAGGACGTAACAATAAATAGATTTCTGCCAAACACAAATTTAAACTGTCTCAAACATTTGCATTATCATTGCAACTTTTTTAGCTTGCGTCAGTTTTTTCAGGTTGTATCAGCTGTTTTCAAGGATGCAAGCAGTTGTTCAAAACCTTATTAAAAAAAGAGCTTCCTCATTCCCAAATTAGAGGGAATATTTGCTGAAGTATCTACACAATGTAGGAACATAATTTTTATTTGACTATGTGGTTTAAATATCCTGATGTCTATGCCCTATTGTTTGTGTTTTGTGTAGTGTATACTCTAGAAAATAGACATGTAAAATATAACCTCTACTCTGTTTTAATCAAAGTGCACTGAAAAGGAAAGCTATTGTAAAAACCATCACATAAAGTCCTAATAAGTTACTGATACTGTCAATTAACTGATTTTAGCAACAAGTAAAATGAAGAGTGGCTGATGCAGAAGTCTCTGTTTGCCCAAGAAACTATTTATCCAAGGAACCTGTATAGGTGCTACTGCTGCATTTCCTCCACTCCTCCTGAGAAAGCTCCTCCTTTGTAAGAAAGCTATTTTTGGGCTGCTGAAGGATTGTTCAACTTCTGTACCCAATCTTGGTGTGGAAGGGAGCTGACATTGCCATCAAGGGGGCTAACTGCAGGGTGCTTTGATAAACTCAGTTTTTTCTTTTATTGCTTTAAGCATTGTAGTGAAAACAGGATTTGAATGTCATTTTTATTATAATTTGGTTTCCTGTTCAGGCTAAAATAGCTTTTGAAACTGCAGTTTATCCACTCGTGAACTAGAACAATGTCTTGTAAAACTGTGCTGAGTTTACGCTAGTTTCCCTTATTTGAAACATATGCAGAAGCTTATGGTTGTGATCTAGGATTAATACTGTTACAGGCTGGGTTAAATCTAGTTGGAACTGCTGGGTGTGACCGTCACTCTTCATTTAAGATAGTAGAAACAGGCTCATTTATGATGTGATAGCAGTATTCAAACTGAAACAAAGGCACACCCAAGGCCACTAAGGAATTTGAACTATCTTGGAGGAAGGCTTTCCTGGATATTTTTTAGAAGGGTATGTGTGTACACATATCTGTATGTCAGAGAGAGAGAGAGAGAGAGAAACAATCAAAAAGTGCAGAGAAGCTCACAGTATGAAGCCTTTCATGGCAAAGCTAGGGTGAAAGAACCCTTTCCATTTCTCTCCTGTCCTATCTGCTTGTTCCCCTTCACACACCCCTTCCGCTCCTCTGGACTTGATTAGCTATCCGCTTTTGCTATTGAAGCTATTTATGTGGCTGTGTTCTCAGGCATATCTGTATACTAGCTTGTTAAAGAAAAAAAGTATTTCTTTATCTTTTTTCCCTCCACAAAACTGAATAATTCCCCTGGTTGAGAGCATTGCCACAGAAACAGTTCCACTGGCACGAAGGGAATTTGCACGAGGGGCAGAGAGGGAGCAGAGGGCTAGATGAGCTGCCTCCGTCAGGAAGGGTTAGGTTGAAAACAGCCTAAAGGAATCATAACTAGAACTACACCTTTGGGGTAAAGCTGTCCTTGATTTGAAAAGACTAAGGAGCTACACTGGATGATTCAGTCCCTTTAGCTGCCCTGGTAGCCTCCAGAGGCACCTAGAAGAAGAAACCCCTGCATATTGGCTGTTCCTGGAGACAGCTGAGTCTGGTTTGTTCACACCTCCTATTATATCCTGCTTCCAGTGCACCTGGCTTCTTTCTGCTTTCTCTTCCCACATTGGTGCTTTCCATACCCAACACATCAGAAGGCTTCTCTGTTCCCTTTTCTTCCCTGCCGGCACCAGCTTGGAGCTAGAAACCTTTGTCCTCCCTAAGGACCTATACCTGATGGGTCTCCCTCTCTGAATGAGACAATGTAGAAAGGTCCTGGAAACCCCGAGAGATTATCTACAGACAGCTTTGGAGGACTGCTCACTGTCTGCTCTCTGCAGTCATGCAGATGGGAGTACGGAATCCTTCCCTGACTTGCCTTTGGTATTCAGAAAAGACAGGCTTCATAGGACTCAGAATTGCATCAAAAATACTGAACTGTCAAAAGCACCTTACTGTAACTCGTGGCCTTCCATTCAAGTAACAAGGGGTAACATTTACACCTCACAGGTAATTCCAATTATTAGTTCAGCCCTGCTGTTGGTAAGCGATAGGAGGACCTATGAAGGGTTCCCATTAGGGACAAAGAGACAACTTAGTGACAGAAGATATCACCTTTGCTCTAAGCTGTGCCAATCACTCTAAATTTGCTGTTGGACTATTCATAAGAACCCTGTGTGCTCACTGGCAGGTTTACATTATAGAACAGACTTCTTTCGGATGGTTGTCCATTTAGGCATCTGTCACTCTGGGTTTGCATTGTCTGCAAACATTCTGGAGCAAAATGCTGTCCCAAATAAATATGCGTAACTATAGCCAACTTCAAAACCGGGCGTGCATCCATACTGTGGGGCAAATGACTGGGAATGTATCTCAGAAAGTAACACTAATAGAGTAGAACTGTTAGTTTTAGACATCACAGTGTGAGACAATATGGTATGATTAGCTACATTGACTCAACAAATATACAATAAATCTTCCTCAAATTATTTTTATTTCACCTAGAAAAAACTTATTATCAAAACTTAATGCTTTCCAGGGACAGAGGAAACACAAGCCAAACCTTGTAAGTCATTTCAGTGATCAATTAACTCACAAAAGACTAAAATTTCCACTTTGTTTTGAGGCTGAATTTGATTGCATTTATTTTCTGTCACCAGTTCTGATAAGTTGAAGAGCCTTTGCTGTTAAGTGTTTGTTCATCCACTCACGTCAAACCTGATCCTCGTCGACAATCTCATTCATAGATATTGCAGATAGTGTGGGGTCCCCAAGTCTTAGCTGTAAAATATCTTTCGCTATCCTATAATTTCATGTCAAAGTTCTTTCTACCTCCACAATATGCTACAGGTCTTAAGGTACAACTCAGAGCACAGCATCCCATTAGTGGTTCCCATCACCACATCCAGAGATAACGTAATGTCCTCTAGCTTCCTCCAGCTTCCTCTCCTCATATATATAAGAACTGTATTACCCTTTTTGTTTCAGTGCTGTATTGGGAATTTGAGCTCAGCTGTTTATTCTTTACAACTCAGAAGCCATTCGCAGAGGTACTTCTTCCCTAGTCTGTAAATATGATTTGCTTGTACTGAAAATCATTTCAGTTGCCTGCAGCTGACCACAGAATCCAAATCATTCAATGTAGTTGATTTATCTTCTTTGTTATTAAGCATTCCTTCCTATCGAGGTCATCTCTAAATATTATATATAGCAATTCTGTGTTTTCCTCCAGTTAATCAATAAAAACATTAAGTAGCAGATGGCCATGAATTAAAGCTTGTAGGACTCCATCAGAGATGTCTCACAAGTGATTACTTGTTCACAATTCCATATGGGTCCTTAACCATTGCTTCATTTAATGGAGCAATACTCTGAATCTACAACATATACGTTTCTCAGTCAAAGTAAAAGAAAATGACAAGCCAGATACCCCAGAGAAATCTATAGTATCAACATTATTATCACTGAAATGTTTAATTTCATCAAAGATATGAAAGTACAGACATGATATGAAAAAAGCAGACAAGATCTGTTTTCATTAACTTTTCATTCTGATATTTATTATATTGTTCTTTAATTCTTTATTAAAGAAATTACAAATGACCCATTACATTATTTTGCTGGGACTAATGCCAAAGCTGACATTCTTATAGTTAACCTTTCACAATCTTACCACAGTTGTAGCCGCCTTCTACACCTCTACAATTTCTTCAGTGTTTCAGACAGCTCATGTGCTTCCTTTCTTCCCACTTGCAGATGCGTGAATCCGCACGTATAGATTTAACAGCCTCCTGCTTTGCTGTAGAACTGGAAATATTTTCAGCACTGTCTTTTGATAAGAATGTGTCCTCTAGCTCTGTCCTGAATAAAAAGCAGAAATACCCATTGAACACTGCTTCCTTTGTGTCATTAGTAGCAGTTGGAATAATATTTCCAACTACGTAATGGCATGGACACTCACAAGTTTTCTTTGGTGCTATTACACTTCTCTGCTTTGGCAAAGTGTTCCTCCTTGCATACTTTGTCTTCTTTCATAATTTTTGCCACAGTCCCTTGTCTAATACTATGCTTTGCTGCTGGTTTTCATTCTATTCCTCTTCCTTCTAGATGAATTTTAATATTTGTATTTGCCATCATTTCTTCCCCCATTAGATTCTTTTACTTTATCACAATTAACATCTTATAATTCTAGGGTTGTGAGTCTGGGATAAGTGAGAGAAAATTTTTTTAAACACTTCCTGATTCTCCTTTTTTGAACATTCTTTTCTACAGGTGATTTACATTCCTCATCCTTGCCAACTTTGTGAAATTAACTCTCCTGAAACACCAGTCTGTAGCCACATCCTAAATGAAAGGTGTCACGAATATTTACTTCAAGGCAATTATTAGATTTCAGCTCTACAATGGCTTGCTTGTTTTATGTCAAGATAACTAGGTAATTCCCTTTTGTTGGCTGCAAGATTTTTTGAATTGTTACATCTTACTTTCAAAAATTCTGAGTGTTTTAAACAGACAGCATGAGGTTTCCAGTAAAAGTATTAAAGTTCTCCAGGATAACGCAGCTTAGTTTTTTTTCTGTCACGCAATAGATGATGAACAAACCAATCATTCGGTTTCCTATGCGGATTGCGTACTACACACTGTGATTTTCCTGTAAGGGCATGGATTTATTAGCATATAGGATTATTTTCATATGTGGCATAGAAACAGGTGGGTGGAGATTTTTGCTCACTAATCCATTTTAAGTACATTATAACCTTTAGGGCTACCCTAAGGCTGGGCTTCCTGGACATTTCTTCCTTCTTCAGCCAGAAAGTTTTGTCCGGGCAGATGGGGGGAAGGGGTTATACATTGGTCTGGGATTTCCCTATGGCTGGTAGCCCTAACTAGCTGGGTATCTCCAGCTCAGCTGCTATATATGCAGAAATACACGTGGGGCTGAATAGCTGCCTGTGCCTTTATTTATAGGAAGCATTCAGTTTAACGGCTCCATAGTCACTCTACAACAGTACAGAAGGTCCAGTGCTTCTAGGAAGTATCTGTCCTTCACAAGCAGCCCGTGTGTACATGGCCCCGAAATATCAAAGCAAGAACATTACAAAAGGCAATTTTTCATTGGACCAAAGTCTCTCCAGCCCAGTAGCCTGCCTCTCAGAGTTGGGGAAGTCTAGGGAAAAGAGAATGAACAGAGCAACACAAAGTGTTTTTTCCCCAGCAAGCCTCCCCTACTTCCAGCCATTAGAGAATTAGGAACTTCCCAAATTAGAGGTAACATCTTTGTGTTTAATAGCCCTTGTGGTAATTCTCTCCAGTTTTTGAACCCCACTTGACTTTTGGTATGTCTAGCATCTGGTGACAGTGAGTTCCACTGTTGCACTGTGAGTTGTATGAAAAAACATTTCATTATATTTGTCTTGAATCTCCTACCTGACAGTTTCATCTGATACCTCTATTTGTGAAATACAACTGAAAATAATTCCTCTTCTACAGCACACATCATTTTATACACCTAAATTTCACATAGAATATGATTTTATGTCCTCTCTCAGCTGAGCTTTTTCTAGGTTTGGGTTTTCATCATATGGTTACTGTTCCATATCTCTGATCACTTCTGTTGCTTTTCTTTGTATTTTCCTTAGTTTTCCTAGGGATTTTGGTGGATGCAGGACCAGATCTAAATACAATTCAAGATGTGAATGCACTGTACATTTATTCAGTGGCATACCAAAGATTAATGTTTTATCTTGAATGTCACAATTTAATTTAAAATAAATTAAATGACTCTTGACTTGGTGTTCTCCTGACTCATCTGAAAAGCACGTCCGCTCCATTTTCTCCTTTCCTCCCATGCACACAGATCCTCTTTGTCCTTCCCATAACCACCTTCGCTTTTAGCTCTAATAACATCAGTGCTGAGACAGAGCTAAAAGCACTGGCTGGACCCGGTAGACTCCAGCCAGTCTCATTCACATTAGTTGCCCTTTCTAGAAGCAGGATGCAGAGACACTCAGGCTGGTTCTGGAGAGAAGTAGCACAAATCCAGCAGAGCGTTTCTCTCTGGGCTTTGTGCCATAACTCTTTGTAATGGGATCCCCTTCACTCAGGAGAAACCACTACCCAAGAAGCCTGATTCAGTATAGCCGCTCTCATGTGGCTGTTGCCAAAATAAGACAGTAAGCTTTGCATTCAGGTTTTGAAATATTTTGCATTAATTCTCACCCTAGTGATTTTGGCTTACCCATCGTCAAGACCACCATAGAGAAATAGTGACTGGTAATTGAAATATGTGCCTGGAAAGCCTTGCATTATTAACCTCGTGTTCTGGGCAAATTCCAGGTCAGATAATTACATTCCACCCACCATAAATTCTCCCTGTGATTCCATGTAGGTATGTGTTAAGGGACAAAATCAGGCTACTGATTCAGGTGATTATTTTCTTAAACCTTAACCAAATGGATGAACCAGGTTGGGAAAGCAGTTATGTAGATTATTCACAACTTCCCTTATTTGGTATGAGGTTATACACATCCCATGCAATTCAGATCAAAGGCACTTTAAAAATGGTAAAATTAGACAGGTATTATTCTCCTTACTACTAACTGACAAAACAGTTTCATTCATTCTGCCAGAGAAATTGTGTTTCCTCCTCCCTTTTGTATTTTTTTCCCTGCAGAAAAATATCTCAAACTAGCTCTGTCAGTAACAATTTATCCTGTAACATATTCTCAGGAACCTGTGCTGACTCCCAATTGGTGCTTAATGCAATTATCATTTATTCTATTCGGATATTAGCATTAAAGAGGTGTATTTTTTTTCATAACAGCTTTGCGTATGTTCCGCATTAACATTCCAGTGTTGCCCAGTAAAAATAGTTGGCCATCTGCCCACTTTTAAAGTAAATTTTTGGTTTACTATTTTTTAAATTTGGATTTCTAATTATAGTTAGCTCTTCATAAATAGTTTAACAGAGCTGGAGAGAGTGTTAAGTGCTGCATTTCTGAACCTTTCCTCCCTAATAAGTAACTGTAACCTGGCTCTGACACACCTCAGCTATCCAAATTCCTCCAAAATCCAATATATTTTTGTAATTTCCCCTTCTTTGTTCTGGAGTCTTAGGTTTTCTCCCTGAACGTTCTAAGAGGAAACATCCCTCAGTAGCAAACCGTCATCCTTTCTCTTCGCTTGCCTCCCACCAAACCAGCTAGTGTCTTCGGATGGACCTGTGGGCCATCAGCTGGAGAGCTGCAGGTACTATGTCATCAGAGAGCTATTCTTTGATGATGTGGTCAGCCTTCCTACGGTTTCTAGTAAGCCAGCCTTGGCAGGTTCATCTTGCCAATACGCCAGCTCATACAGCTGTAATTATAATTGAATCCACAAAGTTAGATTTAGTCTTCCAAGTCCATATATCAGCCTTAGTTACTGCAGTTTTCTGCTACTTAAGCATATTTAATTTACAAACTACTGTGCACATTATATTTCCAGTGGCTTTTGAGATGTGTGGAAGGGCGTGTGTTCAAATCAGAGGTATAAATGCCTAAGTAACCGCACACATAAAAGAGAAAAAAAAAAAAAAAAAAAAAAAGGTATGTGTTAAGGGACAAAATCAGGCTACTGATTCAGGTGATTATTTTCTTAAACCTTAACCAAATGGATGAACCAGGTTGGGAAAGCAGTTATGTAGATTATTCACAACTTCCCTTATTTGGTATGAGGTTATACACATCCCATGCAATTCAGATCAAAGGCACTTTAAAAATGGTAAAATTAGACAGGTATTATTCTCCTTACTACTAACTGACAAAACAGTTTCATTCATTCTGCCAGAGAAATTGTGTTTCCTCCTCCCTTTTGTATTTTTTTCCCTGCAGAAAAATATCTCAAACTAGCTCTGTCAGTAACAATTTATCCTGTAACATATTCTCAGGAACCTGTGCTGACTCCCAATTGGTGCTTAATGCAATTATCATTTATTCTATTCGGATATTAGCATTAAAGAGGTGTATTTTTTTTCATAACAGCTTTGCGTATGTTCCGCATTAACATTCCAGTGTTGCCCAGTAAAAATAGTTGGCCATCTGCCCACTTTTAAAGTAAATTTTTGGTTTACTATTTTTTAAATTTGGATTTCTAATTATAGTTAGCTCTTCATAAATAGTTTAACAGAGCTGGAGAGAGTGTTAAGTGCTGCATTTCTGAACCTTTCCTCCCTAATAAGTAACTGTAACCTGGCTCTGACACACCTCAGCTATCCAAATTCCTCCAAAATCCAATATATTTTTGTAATTTCCCCTTCTTTGTTCTGGAGTCTTAGGTTTTCTCCCTGAACGTTCTAAGAGGAAACATCCCTCAGTAGCAAACCGTCATCCTTTCTCTTCGCTTGCCTCCCACCAAACCAGCTAGTGTCTTCGGATGGACCTGTGGGCCATCAGCTGGAGAGCTGCAGGTACTATGTCATCAGAGAGCTATTCTTTGATGATGTGGTCAGCCTTCCTACGGTTTCTAGTAAGCCAGCCTTGGCAGGTTCATCTTGCCAATACGCCAGCTCATACAGCTGTAATTATAATTGAATCCACAAAGTTAGATTTAGTCTTCCAAGTCCATATATCAGCCTTAGTTACTGCAGTTTTCTGCTACTTAAGCATATTTAATTTACAAACTACTGTGCACATTATATTTCCAGTGGCTTTTGAGATGTGTGGAAGGGCGTGTGTTCAAATCAGAGGTATAAATGCCTAAGTAACCGCACACATAAAAGAGAAAAAAAAAAAAAAAAAAAAAAAGAGAGGGCAGACAGTGTGAGAGGACATAAATGCCTTATGCTATAATATTTCAAATGAGCACACCACCGCTCACAAGGGCACAGCTAAAACTGGGTGACAGTCCTTGGGAGTGTCAAGCCAGATACCTCTGTACAATTCCAGCTCATTTGCCAGGATAAATACTGATCTTCCTAGAGGTCACAGTGGTGTGAAAACACAATAGCATACGACAGTGAATCACATCTTGAAGCTTTTCTTTGGGGCACAAGTGCGTTTCTGTGACAGCAGGGAACTCTAAAAAGCCCCCAGTGGTCCAGAAATTATTTTTTGCTGGTGTAACTCCCTTCAAGGTTTACACTGAAATCCCTATTGAACAAGCTTGTTTCTCCCCACCCACAGTCTTCATCAGACCGTGAGGGAGCAAACCTTGCTGCTGGTCTGTAACCTTCTGCAAGTCAGCTGCATGATTACTCACCAGTTTCTTTTATGATCACTATTCCTTCAATGTACCCTACTCAAATTGACCATTTACGGGAAATATTTTTTCCAGTATCCAATAATCAGCTAATCACTATCAGTTAATTTCTCTTCATTCTTAAGCTTTTAAAAGCACTACTCAAATTATGCACATATATAGAGATATATTTTTTAAATATTTTTTTGAAATTGTTTGTTGTCCCTGTCATTTCCTTAAAATTTGTCTTTTATCATGATGTGTTCTTCAGAATTCTCCAGAGAAGTGACTTTCCTTTCATAAATGTCTAGAAGGTTTTTATTGCTTTCCAGAGTAACAGAGACAATCAGTCAAAAAACAGGTTTTGAGAGAAAGTTATTTGGGAAGGAAGAGGACAGAGAAGAGAAAAAAAGAGGATATAGGTGAAAATAGCCAGCAAAAATCTCTCATGCACAGAATTCAAAATATTCTATTTCAGATATTTTGACATGTCCTCTCATTGCAGCTGATGTTCTTCAAATCCCTATCTACTTCTATATATTGCACACTTGGCCTGGATACTATTTCTTACGATGTCCTATGCCTGAGGATTCTGGTAAGACACCTTGTTATAGTTCTTTATGAAAAATGTGGTTTAACTAAGGATTAACTTTAAGTTTAAATAAAATATAAGTTTATGTAAGTCTAACAGAGGAAAAGTAGGTATCAAAGGCAATCACATGATTTTGGAATCACTCTTTTTTTCCTATTGTTTATGATTTCTTGTTAAAAATATTTTCTGACTACCCCAACTGCTAGTAGTAAGAGTGACAGAAATCTTCAAAACATTCCATAAGGAATCAGGTGAATAGAAAGAAAAGGAGAATATAATTGCAAATTAACAGCAGCTTTTCGAATTTTAGAACTCACAGTAGAAACCAAATGCAACTCCAGCACCAAATTGCTAGTGAACAATTTAAAAGAATGATAAAAATAGTTAATATAAAAAGACCAGAGATGGCATTGCAGGACCTACTTTACTGCTATCTGGAATAGGGTCGACTCCAGTGAGACAGGATGGCTAGCATGCTTTGTGTGGGAAAACTAAAATGAGAAAAGGGTTTTTCTGTCTACTAAAATAAAAGATAAATAAACAGCTATACTGTGAGACTTGATGTTGGACTCTGAATTAGTAATTTCAGAAGGACTTAGAGTGAGTTTACTTAGAATAACCTAAATAAATAGGCATTCCATAAATAAAAATATTTTAATCTGTATACTAATTAATAGATCAGATATGACCCACAACTTTCCATTTAAAGTTATCTGTAAAGTAATTTCATGATAATGTAGTTGCTTGCCAGAAACTGGTTTAGACAAAAAATTGTAGGCACTGATACAGGTAGCTGATACAAATGGGGGAGGAGAAAAAAAGACATCCTGAGCTTCTTCCCTTTCCTACTTCAGCATCTCAAGATCTTGAAGAAAGCTTTGGGACAGGTTCTAGAGACAGTTGCTGAATTAGCGTGTCATTACAGTGTAAATTTACAAGTCTAATAATAGGTATAGAAGAAAAAAATAGTGTCAGGTTCAGGAACTGAGGCACACAGAGGGGAGGAGCTTCTGCCCGTACATCTGAGAATAATAACATGGAGGCATGAATCTGTTGGGATTTCCTGTCATCCTTTGCTCTCCCACTCTTAATCTCCTGAACTGTTCTAATTTTGACATAAGTCTGACTCTAGCACGTTCTTTTGATCAGCCTTAAGGACCGTGACACTACCCAAATTTTAAAACAGTAACCTCAGGCACATTTTCCTCTCACATCACTCCCTGCATATTACACTGCTCCTTGGCACATTCTTCACGCTGCAAATTCACGAGTGTCTGTGGAGAAAAGTCCCACAGGCCCTGGGGGTCTCCTTCAGTGTGAACTCCAGCTCCAAAATGTCCTGTTGGCCACCTCAATCACTGAAAAGAGGCTGGGCTGGCCGTGAGGATCTCAGTCTAAATATTTTGCTTATGAAGTTCACTCAGAAACCGTAGCACATATGTTTGTAACCACTCACTCTCAACCATCAGCAAAAGACCATCTTTTCATTCTACAGTCTAGCAACAGCTTGTGAATATCTATGTTGACTGATCCATTTTTAATAAATTGTCATTATCATTTGTGTGCAATATGATTCTCCATCATTATAATTTTTTCCATTCTATATAATGCTTTAGCTGTGCAGATGTTAGTAAATTTGCAGTTTTAGAGCAAATATAGGCACATTTCAAATTGTAAAAAGTTTTCATCTTTCCTGCTTTAAACTCTCATTCAACTGTGTCAGACACCAAGCTGTTGTTTTGAAGATTTTTCTTTAACATGCATATGACTTACTCTAGTTTTGTAACAGATGAAGTGCACTTATAAACCTCAATACCTGCGCAACTGTAATGTCTTAGCAATTTCATAATGAAATTCATATGGAATTTAGCAACCCAAGCCAGATTTGTGTCAGAATCTTTAACATGTTCCAGTTGCATGAAATACTAATTAAAGGCACTCATTGTTAACTGATATAAATAGTCCCCACTTAGCCCATTATAGGTATGGGTTGTAAAACAAACAATTATGTGACAGATGATACATGTTAACACAGAGAAATTCTGTAATGACATTTCTGTAACACTGTAACCTCTTCAACCACCATGTGTTCCACATTACAGGCTAAAGGGGGTGCTGATTGCAAAGGTGACGTACTTTCCAGTTTGTGACTTTTCTTCTAAGAATAGAAATGCCTTAGAGCACCTCCGAATGATTTACATTACAAATTTAGTTCAGGCAATGAAATCATTAATGCAAGCTTGATTTTAGCTGCTACATGTGTTTGCTATTCCATGCACTAGTGCCAAACAGTTGAATATGTCTGCCTACCAAACAGTACCCTACCTAGAAACTGACTTGGTAATCCAAGCAAACAATTGTTTCCTATTTACCATTTCTTTCATCCAACACCCATTTTCCCATCACTCTGTACTATGAATAAAAAGATTTGGACCAAACAGGAAACTGACTTCGGAATGTATATTTTTTTAAAAAAATATGTCATCAAAACTCCAAGCTAATCATGGGATAGAAGCAATCTCCTGGCGTTTGGATAAGATACACAGATTATTCAATTAGTAAAAAATGGTGTCTGCCTTTCCACTAGCCAACATATTCCTGTAACATTAGAAGCAGGTGGCCTCTTTACTCAAAGCACAAACACGCAGAAGTTGCCTAGTGCATTTGGCCTGCCAAAAAAATATGTATTTTCGCATCTGGGAATGTACGATCCTGTGTTTAACCCTTGCAACTACAGAGTTTCTGAAGCAACAGAAGAATGACCAAGGTACGTGTCTCTTCAGAGGGGCAGCCAATGAAGAAAAGGTGGCCAAGATCTATGGGCAGTACTATGAGTTACTTCAGCCATGACTTTCAAAAGGGACTGCTAAAGATGGGCGCAGGCTAACTGAGCTTTTTTTAAAAAAACAAGACACTCATACTCAAGTAAATGCTTGTTTATGACTCGGAGAACTCCAATTTTGACATCTACTTGTAAAAAATTTTGGCCTTTGTGAACAAGACAAAGCCACTTGTTAGAAGATACCTGTCTCCCAAAATGCTCTCTCAGAGACGTATATTTCACCAGGACCAAACCCAACTGACCTATAACATGTACAGGACAAAACTAAAATCTTGCTAGTATTATAATGATTGATTTGCTGCAGAAAGTGAAAAAATAAAAGCATGAGAGAATGGATGATGCAAATCTTATACGTTAAGGGAAATATCCTTGTCTTACATCACAGCTAGAAATTGGCCTGGATGGAAACCCTTGAGCTCATCAGACTTGTCCTTGGGGGCACTTTTTATCTAGGTCTGGATCCAAACTTTTTGGCTTAGAGCTACTTTCTGATAGAAGTGTGGAAAGTCCTTTGTGACACCTCACCTACACAGTGGATTGAGGGTTTTCCAAGTCCACTGGGCTGTCCTCTCTGACGGTACAGGCTCCACCCATTCAATTCTAGCAGAGACTGAAAAATAACATCTGATTTCATGTCCTACAATTCAAAAATAAGATATGTTTAGGCAAAGCCTGTGAAAGAACTGAAATATCAGAATGTAAAGTCAATACATAAAAACATTATTATCTGGAGCTGTCTAAATGCTCTGGAAAGATTGTGAATAACACTAATATCTCCATGGCTAATTAAAAAAAAAAAAAAAAAAAAAGTAACACTGTAATCCCATTTTAACCCCTGCTCAATCTTGCCAACCTCAGGAAGACCCACCTGAAATTTTACCTAGCAGTCAGCAGTCTTATCCCAGAATGCACATTTGTTTCTGGAACATTTGAAGCCATTTGGATAGGACATTTGGATGATATTATTGTCCAAAAATGGGGATGTTCTCACTCTTTGGACTTTTTCCTAACCCTTTTTTTGGTTTTTAGAACACAAAAATGATTTACCCTAGAAATGTCAAACTTGATTCAATGCTTGCTTGGCGAAGAGACATGCCTTTGGAGCCTGTTAGAGGGCTTAGGTGGGTAATTGTAAAGTTATTGTTAGTTTTTTCCACACTCATGGCATACAGTACATGGCCAGCTCATGTTAATAAATACCTGTTGGGTACATGTGTGGTTTATAAAGGCTTGATTCAAAGCCCACAGAAGTCAATGAAAAGACTTCTCTGGCTATGAACGGACTTGGAATCAGGCTGTAAATGTAAATGACAGGATGGAAGAGAGTCTGTCATGGGAAAACTAGAGTGGGAGAATCACGTCTCCTGCAACCCTTAGAGTCTTCATGGGCAGACAGAGCACAAAAAGAATGGGAAGACACCCATTGTCTGTGGACATTGTGTACTACAGGGGGCAAAGGGTAGAATCATAGAATCATAGAATCATAGAATCATAGAATCATTAAGGTTGGAAGAGACCTCCAAGATAGAAAAGGGAAACGGAGTCTTGAGAAAGGGGAAATCCTAGGGTCACAGTAAGGTTAAAAAACCTGTTTGAATGATAACAGCTAATGCTGATTAAACATGCCTGGCCTTCTGCACCAATGGGGGAAAAAAAAAAAAAAAGAGTACATAATCTATATAAAGTCTTATCCTTGCATGACTAATATATAGGTGTTCAATTGCTTTTGAGAAATATATATGCATTTCCCAGGCTGGACCTATCTCATGGGAGTACACATGTTGATGTGGGGACTGTCAGGTAATTACAACACCCAGCAATGGTGGGTGGAAGGAAATGAGCCGCAGCAGCAAGTCACCCTCCAATCCAGCTGTATGCCTAGCCCAGCCTCATCCTGCAATAGAGTGATGGAGCCCTTGGGAGCCCCTGTCATCACCTGCCTGAGAACTATTCCCAGGGCCTCCTTCCTTCAGCTCTCCAAGGCATTCCTATGCATCTCATGGGTCCTGGCAATACGAAGACTTTGGTAGGGAGCTGGGAGGGTCAGGAAGGTTGCATGCCCACTACTGAAAGCACACATTTGCTCTGCTTCCAGGAACTAGGCAAATGTCTGCAGAATCAGGATGTGAAAAATCTCCACAGCAAAGTAAAGATCCTTCACATCCTCTCTGGTTTTGTGCAAAGCAGGAACACTTTTGCACAGAGCCTATGTATAAAGTCTAGCTCTTTGTATATCTGCCAAAAAGTACACATCTCTACTCACTGCTTACCAGGTACAAATACCTCCCACTACATTTGATTTATTTATTTATTTACTTATTCTCTCTCCATTTTTAAATAACTCTTTTAAGGTGGCAAGGCACAATGATTTGCCTGAGCAAGTCTTTGTTTTGCTGTGGGTGTGTGAAGTCCAGCAGTAGCTGGTTGGTAGTTTGCCACTCAGAGTTGAAAGTTCAACAGCCACCTGTGTAACATCTCTCCCTTTTTTGGATCCAAAGGATGTTATAGGAAAGGTGTGTTTGCTTTTTCTTTTTTGGTAGGACTAAAAATGGAAGGGAGCGTTGTCTGTGAGAAACTTATTTCCTAGTGTAGTGAAGTAGCCAGCTGGCAGCCAGTCAAGCCATCAGGAGGTTGAAGGCCATTGGACAACTGTGTGGGATTTGTTTCTCACTTGATGTGTTTGGTTTTAAAATCATTTATTTCTGGAGTAAGTCATAGATATGGAAAGGGTTTTACCTAGGGGACGGTTGTTTCCCCATCTAGTTGAAACCACAAACAGACAGAAAGCTGGTCACTGGCCAAAGTGAAAGGCCAAAGGCAAATTGTCCCATATTTATCCTTTACTGGGTCAAAACTCAAAAGCTGGACACTGATGGCAGTTCATAAATATTTCACTGCTCCAATCAACAAATGAGATAGAAGGACATTGCATGTCAAGAAACTTGTTGACTCTTGCAGAGTAGATAGCCAGCTGGCATGAGCACCGTTATTGCCCTGTCACAGAGCTGAAAGGCCAGAGACAAATGGTGCCAGATTTGTTCCTGGTTTAGCCAAAATAACACAGGAATCATGTTTATGTTTTGATCTTGCTTGTGGTGTTGCTTGTGATCCTCACTGGCCATGTGATCCTGACCTATTAGTAAGAGGAGACTCTGAACTCTCCAGAGAGAAATTCTTCCTGAAGGTTTACAATTCCTACTTCATTCAAGCTTCCCATTCATCTCATATTTTATCCTCTCTTGTGTTTGCAAGTGCTTTGGGAGTCACCAAAAGATGCTTTTAACATAGTGTATGGGATCTGATCCCATACTTGCAGTTCTGGAGAACTGTGGGTCAGGTTCTTTGCAAGTATCGATGGGCAAAAAGCCACTGAGATC
>NW_008824618.1:611597-649496 GCF_000699105.1 Pygoscelis adeliae
GTAAGGATTGCATCCTGACCAGCGAAGATTCCATCCTTACACAGGAGCAGTAGGCCAGCCTGCTTATTCTGAAATAGTCAGTGAATGCCTGTGGCACCTCCTTGTACACATCTGGAAGGGTTAACGCTTCAAACTTCTGTCCCTTGTTTGGGATGGGAGATAAACAGCCAAGAAAGAATCAGCTATATGCTTTCCATAGAACATGCCAATAGACAACCTTCTGGCTCCTGGTCCTTGGGATGGCTCACTGCCCAGCATCCCTAGTGATTCAGAAACACAATGTTTTCACAATACCTGAAGCAATACAGTTAAATTTAGATTCTGATCAGCCTGGCAGGCTGCCCACATAAAAGTAAAGGGTTACAAGCATGCCAGCTGGTCCCCTGTCACCAGCTCTGGCTTCTGGAAGGCAGATCTCCTTCCAAAGAGCACAAATCCTCTGAGGAGATGGGTTGAGTAAGGCTGTGGGTTTTCAGTTACCCATGCAAAGGAGCATGGCAAAACAGATTTCCTTGGCTCCACACATGCTTTACAACCCTGTTCCAGGGCAACTCAGTGACAGAAGGAACTTCCAAAGGCTCTGTGGTGGTCCAGCTTGGTGTAACATAAGAAGTCATCCTCTTCAGCTCTCTGCCCTCAGCTCTCTGCCCAGAGGTTTCCTCCCCAGCAGCATTGGTGGCAACAGAACAGTTAGAGTGTTTGGTTCCCCAGCAACTGCAGTTGACTGTCTGGTATATCAATTTAAGTCACAGTCGAGTTCAGTTTGTGTTAATGAGCATGATGATCTGTGAACTCTGCTAGTGGAGGAGCCGGCTGCTCTGCTGCTGCTGCTGGGGAAGGAGCAGCCACCAGCAGTGCTGGAGGTGGGGAGGTAGGAGAAGGAAGGTCTAAGTTCACCCCAGCCTGACTTGATAGAGGGGATGCAGCTCCCTCAAGCTTCATCAGGGTCCTGCTTGATTCTAGTTTCTGAGGGCAAATGGAGAGGAAGCAAAAGAAAGGGAAGTGTGGGAGTGAGGATTCCTGCTCTTGTTGGCCAGAAAGGCTGTATGGAAGCACAACTGGGAATAAACTGCTTCACTCAAGAGGGTGAAGTAAAGGAGAGAGGAAGAAGATACTGAGTAGAAAACTGTAATTCCCTTCTGTCACCTCTTGTTCTCTTGTCTGCTCTCAGCACAGGGTGTATTATCACCTTTCAGTTTATTTTACCTTAAACTTTTTTTTAAATTGTTTTATCAGGAGCTTTGAAATGGACAAACTGCTATGTCTCCTTTCAATTCTGACCTGCGAAATTCCTCTCTGATCCAGTTTTGTAAGCGTCCTAGCTGAAAGTAAAGTAATATCTCCAATTTTTAATACCTTCATGACCTGGAAAATGTGACGATTAAACTCCAGGGCCAAGAAAGAACGTATTTATTGAAGAAGACTGTTAATGAGTCTGCTCCATCTGTAATGTCAGAGCAGTTTTGAAACTCAGACTTTCAATAAATACAAAGATTCCAAATACTGGTGCATTAATGCAAACTACAGCCCTAAGTTTCCTCTCATGGGACAATTGGAGCCAGGTCTTTGTCTAAACAAAGGACAAGAACAACTACAGAGCGCAACAAAAGTGGGACTCAAACTCTTAAGTAGCTCAGTCCCTACAGATATGTAGACAAGTAAATTGATTGATTCACAGATTGATATCCCCACTTCAGAAAAATGTCTATGCTTCTTGAGTTTCTTTGTACTTGATGTTACATTTTTCATCAGAGAAAGGTAGTAAGAGCTTCTTCCTGTCACAGGTACTATGCATAACTAAGATAAATCAGTAAATATAAGGACTTCTTGAGAACAGGAAGCAGTGCTACTGGAGGCTGAAGTGTCTGGTAGAGATTCAAGTGTTACCACAGGATTTATATTTATGAGTTGCCACAAATTATTCTGAACAAAAACACTAGACACAATCCCCTCCCTGCTCCCTGAAATTCCATCAGCTTCGGGACTGCACTGAGACATAGTCTTGGACTGCAGTCCAGGAATAAAAGTTGTGGCTTGGATCTGTATCTATACGTACCCAGGAGAAGGACTGAACCTTGTATATCTGTGAGTGAATGGTGCATGCATTTTACTTCTCTGTGTCTTCCTCACACTGTCTGCTATCTCTGTCAGCTTCCTCACTCTATCCCCTGGCATGAATGCACAGCACACTCTCATGTCACTTAAATCACCAAAAGATGATATTACTTTTTTGGTCAAACATATGCTAACTCATTTTTATAAATAGGAACATGAACTGCTGTTTTATAGACTAGAAAGCACAGCTGCAGGCAAAAAGACTATATGCTACCTGAACTCTGGTTACTAATCAGTTAAAAATAGATATTTGCTCCTTCTGCATTTACTTAAGTTTTCTCTCTATTAGCTAATGTGTATTGATGGAATCTCATCAGCTCTTTCATGACCATTTTGAGATGTGTGCTTGCCAAAAGTGTTGAACTGCAGTCCTTGCTCTCCAAACCGATGTACAGCTGAGCTAAAAATGTCATGTGTTGGCTTTAAAACAAAGCAAAAATGAAAATTGAGTTTTGCTGCTGCATTCATTTCAGATCTCAGGATAACTTCCATAAAGGGTATAGGCCAGATTCTTAGCACATTGAAAACTGCATAGGTCCACTGATTCCCATGAAGCTACGTTGATTTACAGCAGCTGAGAATCTGGCCTAAAAAGCTTGGGGCTATATATCTATCTTATGTTATGTTAAAGTCCCTTGACCTCTTACTTGATTGCCTTGCTCCAGCGTGTGATGCTAGTGTAGGTAAATTATACCTCTGCTGGCCACTAAGCTTGCTGTTCTAGCAACATTAATAACCTCAAGGCTTCTAATTTTCTTACCAATGCTTACTAAGACCCCCTGTGCAAGCCTCTGGGGCGGCTCTGACAATAATCCCAATATATTTTGTTTTGAATGAAAATAAACTTTATTGCAACTTGTGCTGGAGGCAGACCCACGAGCCTACGCTCTAGAATGCCTAGTAGGCAGCTGTGTAATCATTAGCAATACTATAGGGAACAGCACCAGGATCAGTTCAGAAGGGTTCTTCATCCAGCTGGGACTATAATTTACAGTGCCACCATCACTACAATAACAAGGTAGCAGAGGGAAAACACTCTGGAAGGGGTGGCAGTGAAATTCAGCCATCACAAAGTGTGGTCTTTGGGGTAAAACCTTTAATTGGCAGAAGGTTCACTAACTGTTCTGGTAACCTCAGAATTTCACCTTTCATTAAATCTAAATCTACAATCAAAATGAGCTTGCAAAGGCATCCACACAGAAAGAGCTAGCAAGCGATGTCCCATCTTTCCATGCAGAACCAGAGAGATTCTGGTGTCCTGGGCACTTTTCTCATCAGGTTCCTCTTGCCCTTCTGCCCCACCGTTGTGCTCACTCCACCACGCTCTCCTTCTTGCACAACAAAAGAAGCAATAGAAGCAGTAGAAACCTGTCAGGTTTTGTTTCTGCTTGGCATCCAGCTCACCCCACCTTTTCCTTTACCTTATTTTTATATAGTACATCTGGTTTAGATTTATAAAGTTTTATTGTAATCACTAAAGTCAGCTCATACAGGTCACTACTGGTCAGTTTTATCAAAACCTAAGTTATGGGCCAATTTTACAACCAAAACCATGATGCTGAAGAGGCACAAATTTTAGTTTGAAATCTCATGTGATCACATGTGATTGTAGGCTGTTTCCTGATTGGAAGAGCATAACCCTCAGAGCAGAGTTTCCCCTTTCTGCAAACATGCTCTGTATCTGCTGCGAGTTCACTGTTACTCTAATGCCCACCCCCATTTGGGGAGCTAATTAGCTAAAATAAAAATTTTCACTTTTGAAAATTGTGAGCCCTTCACCCCTCTGTCTTCCTGAAGGTCCCCTGAATGTCTTAATAGGGTACAGCATTTCAAGGGCAAAGGCTGTGGGGTTTAAATGAAGGGTTGCTGCTTTTTATCTAATGTTAAATCAGCATGATTTGCTATTCATGTTGTTCGGTTTGTTTGGGTTTTTTCTGTTAAAAAATCTCCTTAAGCTTTTTCTAGCAGTTTGTGATCCTCTCTGAACTCTCCTGTGACCCCTAGAGCAGTCATGACCTGTAGCGAGAGGGGCACTGCCAACACCCAGGCAAAGCAAAGGCAGAAGGAGTAGGAACACACACAGATGCAGTCCAGGTTTCAAGACTTGTAGAAAATGTCTTGAAAAAGTCAACCAGCTTTTCCATCACCACATATCCTTACTTAGGTGACTAATCTTAGCTGTTTCTAAGTTGATTTCGTGGACTGACAGCATGGTGCTGTCAGTGCTGCACTATGATGGTGCATAGCATTGGTGGGACCTTGAGAACAATCTTCAGAACATTGCCACCTCTGACAGCAGAAGGCAAGATGTTCTACCTCAGTGGCCAGGTTGCTAAGAAAATAGGTCTGGTTAACAACACTACTGTCTTGCCAGCTCCTTCCCTCAGTTTCAAAAGCCCAATTCAGTACTTCAGCTGGTGGTTACAAAAATTTCTGGAGAGGCTTCTGGTTTGCAGGAGGTAAAGAGTATCTGCTCTGATGGTAAAAATGTCAGATAGAGTACCACTGGAATCCTTATTCAATAATTGAGAACCTCAAGGAAAATAACATGCTCTTAGTTTTTCTCTAGTGCCAGAAATGTGTCCCTTTAGAGTGGAAAGGAGCCCATACTAAAAAGAAACCCATCACTAGACAACACATGGTTTCCAGAAGAACATTAGGCAAAGCTATATCTAAATCATTTATTTTAATTTAGTAAATCAAAGTTTGTTTTATGATCTGCTCCATCACTTGTTCATGCTGCTGCATTGAACTGGTTTGCTGGTTTCCTTAGTCTATTGAATGACCTCAGTTATGTCTCGGATCTTGTGCATTTGTCTGGTTTCTGAATTGATCACACAAGGTTGGTGATATTCACCTACCTTCTAAAGCACTGAGACATCTGACTGAATGTTTGCTGGGGTAATAAGAACATGGGATACATAATTACAAGTCTGCATGCTGGTCTAGTTCTGCCTCTGACTTGTCCCTTGGCTTTGACAAAGCCGCTTGACCTCTCAAGGCCTCAGTTTACCCAGCTAAAAAATGAAATTCTGTTTTTGTCTTATCAGATTAATAAAACCCTACAACCAAACAAACCAAACCAAAAAAAACCCCAACAACTCAAAACAAAACAAATACCCTAAACAATTCTAGGTCAATCTCAAGCTATGGGCTTGATGTGAATGCACTGATGAAAATCTACAGCTCACTGGTGATGGAGAAGCTCAGAACTGTGGAATCATGATCATGTCTCCAGATTTAAAATGAATGAACTGTAGGCCAGACTTACTTTTTATACTTCACATATTCTTTTTTCACTGGAAATAGAATTGTCAAGACCATAAAGAGACCGTGGTAAAGGGAATTGGTAAACATTGTCTATTACAATGTTTTGTTGCAAGTGTCAATGAAATTAAATGTCAAAATATAACTAAATGTTAACTATTAACTTTCACAAGCATTCACAAGTACCAGGGTTACGATGAAGATGGTCTGAAATTCTTCAGGCATATGAACCCAGAGGTTTTTATGTCAATTACAAGGTAATAAGCAAACTCTTAAAGAACAGGAAAACAGTTGCCATATATATCTTCTCATCATGCTCTTTTGGAAATGCATCATACTCATAGAAAAGGCATGCAAACCTACAAACAGAATTCATGACTAAATCACTCTCATCAGCCTCGAGGGGATCTATGGGGAAATGCGATGTCCCAGCTTGTCAAAGAAGATTTCCAGGCAATGTCATTTCCAGGCAATGTCATAACAAAAACTTTGAACACACGAGAAGATCTGACTTAGCTGACACTATGTTGATCATTACTAACTGATCAGAGAAGTTACAAGTAAATTTTGGTTATATCATTCTGATTACTTCAGCTCTAATTTTGTTTGTGATAAGGATTTAAAAACTGATGCTAAGCTCATTATCATGTTAAAAACAGCACTTTCTAGTCAAGGCAAAGCTTGGAGAAATGCTTTGCCAGCTAATGGAAAAGCAGCTTACAGGGTTTGGATTATGAAATCAATGTGTACTTGGCCCTACAGAGTTTCTTCATTTCTAACATAAGTTTTTCATTAGCCCAGATTTTTTCCTAGTTGAGTCTTATTTGATTTTTATGGCCTGGGGTCTACTCACACATAAAATGGGAAGTGGTATAGCCTTGCTTTTGTCTGCTGAAATGTGAGATAAGGTATTGTATGGTGAGTTTGTCTTTAGTGTTGCTTGAATTTTGAAGTTATTTTGGTATAGTTTATGCCTTGACATGTAGTTAGCAAACTTCAGAAACAGGGTGGTTACATCCAGCGAACAGGTATCTGAAATGGATCAGCTTATGCATCCATGTATGTGATAGAGAATATAAGTAAACACAAACTAAACTCTGTGTAGTTGCCTGAACTGCAGCCAGATGAAACCTGAAAGAGGGCAACTTTTCAATTCCCCCTGTTGCCCAGGAACAGGCCACCCATCTGTCCTGGTAGACTGGTGTTCAGGTGGGTAATCATGGTTAGCTATGGCAACCACTGGTTGCCACAATACTCTGTTAAGAAAATCTATCTTGACCAATATCTGTATTTTGTTTTTTCTTAAAAATGAAAGTACACAATGAAGAACTGATGAGCATCTGTCTGGCTGACTGACTGATTCCAGGGCTAATTAAACTTTATGGTTTATGGGATTAACTCTTCAGGGCAGATCCAGCTTGCATTGTTGAAACCTTTAGGCAGAACAAACACAATGCAAAATCACATTTGATATAGTAATGCCACACCTACATATTAATGTCTTTAAAGCTCAGTGATTATATATATCATGACACTGTATGGTTTCTCTCTCTCCACTTCATCTTATCAATCATCCATCTATTTATCAGCCTCTAAGCTTGGTTATGTCCTTAAATTTCAATATGTTTGAATCTTATAATTTTTCAAGATCCCTCCAGTAAGAAAATAATCCTGTCTGGATGCTCTTTAGCTTCCTTACATGAAAGCTTGTGGGATCTCCAGAAACCCCATTGTTCAACAGGAAGGGCTCTCATTTGTTAACTCTTAGCTATGATCTCTTAGCTAAACCCACTGCTTCTTGGCTCAGACAGATCCCTGCCTGTACGAGTACTTTTTTCGTTGCCCAGTCAGTGTGAATTCGGGCAGTTTAGTTTGAACAGTAGTGGGAAAGAGCAAAAAAGATCTGTTTGCACCACTCTCAGCTGCAAGTGGTGACCTTTTCTACTGTCTGGCATTTGCCTGTACAAGCGCTCATCTTTTATTCCACTGCCTCTGGTCTAACCTTCCACCTTGATGGCAAACATTAATCTTAGGACAACCACAACATTTCAGCTGAGACAGATGCTCGTTAATGAGCAGACTGTTGTAAACCACAAAAAAAGGAGAAAGGAAAGGGCACCCAAACTAGCAGTGACTGGGCTCAGCTGGGGAAGGGCAGGTAACCTTAATAAGTGAGATTTCTGCAGCTCTAACCACATCCCACTTCCCCCCCCCTTTTTATTATCATCTGTCTTGAATCATTTCCTTGTGGGGAACTTCAGCTACCAGTGCTAATTGTATTACACATAATAACTGCCATTGACGCCAACACAAAGGGGAACAAATTCTTTTTTGTTAAAACATAAAAATTCCCAGCTATATTTGAGCAGGACTACATTTGAAATTTGTCTTACTCACTCTATAACAAAAGTGACCTGGTGCGCATGTTTACCTTTAACAGAAAGCTAAAACTAACACATTCGGAACCTCAAGCAATAGTTGTAATAAAGAGACAAGTCAGAAAGGCAGGGTAAAGTTAACCCTAATACCAGGATTAATAATAAAACACAGTTGTCACATGCTGTTTACTTGTTTTAACATCTGGAAGGGTTTGGGAGAGTTAAAAAAAAGAAACTTGTTTAATGTCTGATATCCACTCTGCCTCATTTGCACTCATATACTTAGTTTACACAGTTCCTTGTTGGCTCAATTATGTTTCTGAGAAGCTTGTTTTTTTGAGACCATGCGGGGGCTGTGTCTAGCAAGAACTTCACAAGACATTCCGCATCCTAATTCCCTTGTTCTCCTTCATCACATGGCAAAGGACAATGTCCAGCACGAGTTAATCCAGCAGCACAGGTTATTTATCCATAGCTTGCCTCTTGCCAAAGCAGCCTATTCTTAACACAAGACAAGCCTAAAGAAGGAAACAAATGTGTCCTAGCAAGAAGTGAGATGAATTCCTGACTGCAAAATTGGAAACAAAAAATGAAATATGAAAACAGAAACTTAAAATATATCTGACTCCAAAGTTCCTTTTTAGCTGTTCCAGTATCTTGGCTACGATGAGTGCAAAGGTCTGGCAATGTAATGCCGCTCCCTCTCTCTTCCCTTGTTTCCCCTTCTTCTTTCTTCAAAGTCTGGCCTCACCTTGGAAAGCTTACTGAACTTACGTTTTTTCTTTCACTGTAGTTTGAGATACAGTTTGCTCCTTCTCTCTCCCTTGTTTTTTTTCTTTGCCTGGTGCATACTGGAATTCAGTGTAAATGTACGAAGTGGGTTCTTCCCCTCCCACTGGGAGTTTTTTCAAGAGTACCTGCCTGTTTTGGTCCTAAGACACTGCCTTCCTTCTGAATTCATAGTTTCTTTCTGTGACAACATTTTGGGTTTAACCTAATATTTTATAAATCATCTGTTAAAATTGAAATTGTCCATTGTACATGGTCTCCATCATTAGAACTCTTTATGTCCCTTCTCCTCTTCATGCCTTCAAGGAGGTGTCCTAGCTAAGTCATCCCCCCTCAGTCATAAAGGATGGAATGAGATGAATGAAAGAAGGAAGGGGGGGGGTGGGTGGGTGTTGGAAGGGTAAAGAAGGTGGTGCATTTTTCTTTGATTTTCTCCCCATCAGTTAAATGTTCTCTTTCACACGAGTGTCCCATCAATTTTAAGTAGCTAACACTAACGGGAAGCTGACCATCTGAATTGTCTAATTTACCCTAGCGTGCTTCTTTATGTGAGTAGCAGTTCACTAATCTCCTTGTGCCATAGGAGCTCTTCCTGCTAGAGGTCAGGGCTGTGTTTCCTTGAGGTGCAAAAGCTTTCCCTTTCAGGTCATTTCATAAGCAATATTGTTCATTACAGTGAGAGAATGCAGCACGCAACTTGTCATTCATTCTCTCCCCAGACCTTAAGACAGCTCTTGACCTTTTTATTCCTCAGTTCAACCTAAGAGTCATTTAAGTTGATATAACTGGTGTTTTAAGCCTGCTTATGATCTGTTTCTTCATGATGCCTGCAGTGTTGTCATGTTTAAGCTTGTGCTATGTTCTGAGACTCTGAAGAGTTAAATTTGGACAGAACGTTCCTTAAATCTTACATATTAATGATACACACCAGAAAACACAGTTAATTCCTTGAAACTACTACTAACCATTAGCAAAAAGTATGTTTTGTTGAATGACTTCTTCTCACCAGTGCTGTGCAATTCCCTTACAAATCTGACCGCTTGAGAAGAAATCTCCTGAAGAAAAATCTCTGTCAGATTGCATATTGTTTGTTCACCATGCATTTTTTTTTTAATCTGAGGTATAATTTGTTGCTATTTTGATACTGAAGTCTATAACATCTCAAGCTTCTGAACTGCATTCAATGAGAAGGACAATCAGAAACAAATACAAGGTTAAATGACATACTGGTTCATCTGCAAAAGCCTTCTAGCTTTTCTTTTTTTTTTTTAAATGGATCTCTCAGAACAATAATGAAGAGCCAGAGGCTGCCCAAAGGTGTAAAGGAAAAAAGTTAGTCAGTTTAGTGTGGGTTACAGTGCATAGATGGATCACTAGAACTGTTATCGCCAGTGACAGTTCAGTTCACCATCACTGGCAATTACAGCTAAGATGACAAAGGATGTGATCCATTGGAATAAATGGAAATACACTCATAAACTATAACTGACTTGAAATTAAACACAAAATCTGTGTGTGCATGTAAATTCTTTTATCCTTCTAATCCTATTTCCCTTGAGCAGGGAATTATTTGCTCTTTAATTGTCATTACCTGTATTTGTACTGTTTCTTACGCCTGTGATATTGCAAAACTGAAAACTTCATTCCAAGTGTCATACCTCTCTAGTATGACATAAGTTTACTGGCAGGATGGGAAAGCTAGTTCTGATACACAGCTTTGCTTAGTGTGGTGCAGAAGTTTCCAGACTGCTAAAGTGATACACAACAGCAGTAGCTGCCAGATCTGTCTAGGTGGAGGCATTTAGTAGAGCTGCAGACAGATCCTTCAGCTAAGTACTTGAGTGCAGAAACATCTTGGCTCTCCAACGTCTGCCAGAACCCAGCTATTTTCAAGGTCTGTACTCCTGCCTGAGGATGTGGGAGCAGGTTCAGGAGGCAAAAAGCCTCTGGGAAGTAAATGTTTGCTGAAGTGAAGCATGTCTTAGGCAAATCTACCTTAAGTAGATTATGAGGTGGGTTTGGGTGAGTGCAGCTGGTGGTACGTGGCAGGTAGATGAGATTGGTGTAGGGGTACAACCGGGTTCTCAGCTTGTTAAAGCTCTGTCACTTCAACTGACTGTGTGGAAGAAGCAACTGAGAGAATATTATGGAAATGTGTCTCCTAGTACTCATGTAGGCTAGACCTGGAAGCTATTGCTCTCTCTTGTGGTGCTTTTTGTCACCAGCGGTGGTGTTCCAGGAGCACGGGATTCATCTCACCTAATTTTAACATCTGTATGTCAGAATTATGTGAAAATCCATAATTTAATTTTATGGAGGGCTGGGTCACTGTTTTCTTCGGTTTCTTTTTGGGTGGGTTCAGAGCTAGAAGTTTTGCTTGTGTTTCAGGTCCAAAAAACCTCAAAATCTCAAAATGAAACACAGTCAAAACTGCCAAATTTTATCTGGTTCCTTGTCAAAATCATGTGAGAATGCAAAGCATAAATCAGCCAAGGTTCATTCAAAACTGTGCTTAAGGTTCACTCAGAAAGTCTAATATTTTTATTAAACATGAAATCACGTGAGTTTTACATAAATTGGAGTAACGTAGAATATGTTCCTCATGGTTCCATAAACCTCATTTTAGCACCTCATTCATCATTTTATCTGACAATTGGTCTCATTTGTGTTGTCCAGACTGAACCCAAAATTCCACTGAACATGGTGATAATTTGATTAAATCCTAAGAATCAGCTTCAGAGTTGGATCCGCTGGGCCAGCTGAACAGAGGAGAATCTGTTTGACTGATTCCAGATCCCTCTAGAAGCACAAGTACTCCATCTCTCTGAGACTGGAATATTTAACAGAGGCAAACAGATGAACAAAAAACCCCATGTGTACTTTTTTATTGCTTCCTCATGCGTGTAGTCCCTGTAGTTGTTGTGTCTTGAGAGGTGTGCCCAGAAGCTATATTTATTTATATTTATCATAATTATCTGTTACAATGTAAGACACTTTTTACTGTATGTAAAATGTATATATATCAAATAGTAATTTCTCTGTCATACACATAATTTTATTATTGAGCATTGAGTCAGTGACATACATATCTTCTGATAAACATCTAGCACATTGCTCCAAAACACTGTGAACTGGAAAGGAAACATTGCTTGATAAGCTCATCATTTATGTTCTTTCTTGAGTCAATAGTGAGGGATAAGTAGAGTTGCAGAGTCCAACTCATTTCATCCTAAAATACATGTCTAAAAGATGGGGAATTAATTGTGCTGTGCATGTGTGTGTCTCTGTGTGCATTTCCCTTCCCACTGACTTCACAGGGAGTCATAATGGCCAGCTTACACTACTTAATTCATTTGAGGTGAATGATATTACATAGATGCTTCAGATCTAAACATCACCATTTACAGTTTTCCCTATCAGGAGAACTTATATTGGTACCCAAAGCTGCTTTTTAGCTAGTTCTAGAGCTCCAAGGACAACGTTGGTTAAAAGTCTGTTTTAAGACTTGTATTTCTTATATCCAACCTATTTATAAGTTTTCAGAAATCCACACTGGAATAAAATAACAGAGAGAAAATACTTACGGTTTTGATTAGCCAGTACTGGGGGTGAAATAGTTATTTTCTCTACTGTTGTGTGTAATTTTTCTGTAATAAGAAGTAGCTCAAATGCAGAAACACTGGAGTCACTGAGAACATTTAATATGATGACCGATTATTTAAAATATGCTGTGAAACACTTTGGGTTTAGAAATACTTATGCCCTGAAGACTATCATGAAGAATGGCTGCATTCCACAGCAAGAACAGTGTTTGGAAAGCTTAGCTCACTCCAGCCTACTCACAATGATGATAAATTGCATGTATCACACACTGCATGCACAGTTTTTATGCAGGTGTTTTTGTTTTGTTTTGGGTTTTTTACATTAAAAAAAAAACAACAAACCTCCTGCCTGCTTTTTTTCCCCCACTAACAACATTTAGATCCATTCCTTCACTATTTCAGCGCCTAAAGTACAAGTAGTACAACAGCTACATTAGCTTTGCAACACGGATGAAAATCCTGCAGATTTTCTGATCTGTTTTGTCCCTGAGTACACAGCTCTGGAATGAAACAGGGAAAACTCCAGAACTACTTTGACCCCAACGTTCATAGTGTTAACTCAGCTAGCTCTGTGCCGCCCTTTGCCTCTTCCACTGAGTGGGAGGAAGGAAGCAAAACTGGGTCACCATGTACTCTTGGTAGGTCAGTTTGTAGCTTCCAGGCTCTCGCATTTACCAGGAACTAAAACAAGGAGCAATTTTTTGCTGACCCCGTTTTCAGCAAAAACTGGTTATGTTATCATTAGTAAGGTCAAAGACTTCTGCAATATTGACCTTGACAGGAGTGGCTTCAGGGGTTACAAACGTGAGTGAAAGACCACGTACTCCTCTCCATCCTTTTCCTCCTCCGAAGAACAATTCCTTTATTCAGAGGGAAGTAATGATGGAGAAGAGCATGGCTGGGTCTTCTATGCCACCCCGTCATCATCCTAAAGCCTGAACCTTTATTTGCTCATCTGTTTAGACATTGTTTTTCCTACTCATCAGTGTAGGCTTTTCAGGGAATCATTTATCCATAGCGACTCGGTTATTAGGTTACATCTAAAGTAGTACAGAGTCCAGGGCCAGGGTGTGAACCCAAGTACAGCAGGATTGTACCATGACATATTTTTCACCCAGACTGGCTGGCACTGACCCACACTCTAGCTGCGGCATGGTCAGGAGTTAACATGGATTGAGTATTTATCTCAGTATGATGGTTTGGAGGCAAAGGAGTAAAGAGTTTAACTATATCAACATAATATATGCATCAGAACTGACAATGGTCTCTGGCCATTTTATTTAATAGCATAGATATAGTCAAAGTGTTTTATACAAAATATCCTTTTCTCATAATAATACAAGAATCCGTAAGGGTACAAACAGATACAAGGTTTTTAGAGATGCACACAACCTAATATACTTCTCAGAAACTAAAATGTTTCATTACAAATTTACCAGCATGGACAAAGAAGGCTTCCTCAGAAATATGTCAAAATTCTTAAATCATTCTTTATTTCCTTGCCAGTCAGGAACAAAACTTTAGGGAGCATGGGATGCAATATTTCTGATTATGTAAAATAAGTTTTGCAAAACTGAAGATGCTGCAAATGATTTCCTAGAACTTTGTTCCATGCTACACATTTTGTGTGAAATATTTCACCAAAGAGAAACTCCAATTTTTCTCACAGTTCAGACAATAGGAAATAAAGCAGTAAAAGAGTTTAGTTTTGTTCTGTTTTTCATGCCCCAAAATTGCACTGAGCTAACTGCAGTTCATCTTAGGAATGTAGTCACAGAGCATTTTTTCATATTCATGTGTAACATATCCAAGAGGCTCATCTACCTCAGTTTTTATTCTTTTTTCAAAACAAAAGTATAGGAATTGTTCAAAACTGTATGCAAAACAGAGATACTTTGTCAGAAGCAATTCGGTTAAAGATTATTTTTGTTTTGTTTTGTTTTGTTTCCTTTTGCCTCCACTAAAGCCTTTAGCACTTAATAATATAATATAATATAATATAATATAATATAATTCACTGATTCTCCTAGGCAAGGAAAGATTGTAGGCACAAGTATGTTGGGGGGGGTGTATGTGTGTTAAATGAGGGTCTCTAACCTCAGAAATGATGCTCTCAAAAAACAATTTAAAAGATAAAAGTGATTTTTCTCCTCCACCCTTTAGGAAGACAGTCAGTACTTCATTTGAAAGGGATTGCTTGCTTACCTCTTGAAGATGCTTCATTGTCCTGAATCTGGCTATAGGCATTTCTGAGCAGCACAGAGGTAGGGCTTAAGTCATGGTCTCTGTTCCCACCCTCCCTCTCCTCAACACTTCTAGACTGGGCAGATTTTTCCTTGGTGTTCTGGTTTCTGAAACTCCTATCTCTACACATCACAAGGTGAAGCCTACACAGCAAAACCAGGGTTGTGAGTTCCACTCACCTGCACAGCACTTGGAAATTTCAAAAGCTGCAAGGCACTGTGTTATGGAGTGTAAAGCTGTCATATCCATTGCCTTTTTGTAGGAAAAAAAACCCCAAAACCAACAACAAAAACCACCAAAACCCCAAACAAAACCAGAATCTCCATACATTAGGCTTGTTTTGCCTTCTGCATTTTTGATATGAAAAAAAATGAGCCATCAAAAAAATGCATAGTAAAATAAAATTCTGAAGAACTTAACTCACAAAAACCCAACAGAGTATGCTTTGTTTACTGTAAGGAGTTCATAAATTCTTTTCTGTACAGCACTTTTTGTGTGATATCAACAGCTTTCACAGACACATACCTGTAGCAATGCTGACCCATCCAGTATGAAGCAAACTGATCTATAATTGCAACATGGCTAAGAACATGGTTATTTGCTAAGCAGCTGTCACTGAAAAGACCTCCATAGACTACATGTAGAACAAGGCACTGCTCAGCATAAGTAAGGTTATAACAGCATAGTCTTTTATGAATCCATGTGACAAAAATAATAAAAGTATGTGGAGTGAACAGGCTCTAATTCTGCTTGCTAGGATCGACAAACGATCTTGACTGTCTCTCTTGTAATTTGTAAATGAACCAGGATTAACTTCTCAACTACAGTCCCATGACTCAAGATTGTCTACTATTTATTCTTTCAGAGCACTTTGTGATGTGGGTTATGGTGGGACATAACATATATGATGTTTAAGTCACAGAATACAACTGGAGAACTGAAACCAAACTCAACTCAACTGAGTCTGAAATAGGATTAAGCCTGCAAAACGCTTTTTAGGAAGAACAGTTTAAATGCTAAACACAAGTGCAGTGTCTCTGTGACTCTGACCTAATAAATATGCATAGAATCATCCTAATTATTTGGAGATTGGTGGGTTTCTTTTTAGGTCACTAATTCTTATACATGCTTCAGCTAGATAAAAAATGATATTTAATAAACCTCAGGAATGATATCAGGAAAAAAACCACACCACACCAAGTAACTACAGCCAAAAATCCTTCAAGAAATTAGCAAAGTAAAATAACATGTTGTGCATTATACTGGGGTATTTATTTATTTTGTTAGTTCGATTGGTTAATACAAAAACCTCATAGATAAGGTGATTACAACACAGGAATAGCAGCCAAAGTCCTGGCACAAACCACTAAAATCCCCACCTCACTTTCTTCAAGGTCAGCATCATTCCTAAGCCAAATTTCACAAAAAGGATGTACTCCTTGAAATCAGAGCAGTGAGAAAGGGATCACTGGAGACCTAGAGTCTGGCAACCAAATTCCAGGAAATTCTTTTGAAAAAGTGACTAAATTGGAAGCTGAGAGACGCCTTCCTGAGCTTTAAAGGGGACCTGTGTTATGGACAGTGTACTCATCACAGAAAAGCAGTTTTTTCTGTAAGTTAATCATTATTTAAAATTCAGAAATTAGAGGTGGACCTTGGTCTTTATTTATATTAAAAAAAAAAAAAAATCCAACAAAAAAACCCAAGAATAAACCACCAAAAAAATACCCACAAAAAAACATTTTCCCTGTTCAAAATTGAGTAGTGATTTGTTTGGGGTTCCCATCATCTAATTTTAACAAGTCTTGGTTAATTGTAGCTTTGGTGGCACAGCAAAGGCAAAGTGACACAGGGCTTTTAATATGGCTGTGCATGGCATGCCAGAGACTAATGGTTGAAAATTTGGATTAATCAGAATTGCAAATGAAAACCAAGCATGAGAAAAGGCTTCTTTACAGAGGCATAACCCCTGTCCTCCTACCTTGGTCACACTCATGCCTAGCTTAGACATTCAACAGCCCAGGTGCTGTATGTTTTATGCAAGGTATCTCAGATATCACTACTTTTGTACAGAGTTTTGCAGCCTGTTTTGCCTCAGACCTTCCTTTGGAAGAGCAGCCACTGAAAGAATCTCCTTGGCATTTCCAAGTGTCTGGAAAACCTGGGTGCAACTGAAGCTGTCTCAGCCTAGTAAATGCTACATGCTACATCTACTACAGAAAGCACAATAGTGACCCTAGAGATTACCCCTCCAGTCCAGTTCAATATCATCAGCTGTACACAGTCCTAGGAAATGGCACACATTGCTCCATCCTGGAAAGTCCTGCCAAAGATTAACAAACGATGCACTAACATAACTGCCACATATGGGTACTGGTACATTTTATTGCAAAGGCCAATGAATATGATGTGTAGATTAGGGCTTCAAGACGTGATAGCAAAAGCCAGCTTTTCCTGGCAAGCCAGGAAGTTTCTAACAGAGGCGCCACCAGCAAGCACTCTGCAATTCTTCATTCAGGCTTGACTACCTAGATGAATCATAGAATCATTTAGGTTGGAAAAGACTTTTAAGATGATCGAGTCCAACCATAAATCTAACACTGCCAAGTCCACCACTAAACCATGTCCCTAAGTGCCACATCTACATGTCTTTTAAATACCTCCAGGGATGGTGACTCAACCACTTCTCTGGGCAGTCTGTTCCAATGCTTAGATAACCCTTTCAGTGAAGAAATTTTTCCTAATATCCAGTCTGAATCTCCCCTGGCGCAACTTGAGGCCATTTTCTCTTGTCCTAAAGACGAGAAGAAAGACGACACCAGCTTCTCCAGGTCTGCCATTGTACTGAGCTGAGGGGTTCGGGGCATCCATATAGGGCAGGGAGAAATGTCCCAGAACATGTAGGAGAGGCACATCCCGCTACAACAGCAGCTGGGGACCAGACAGGACACTCTGGGGCATTTTATGTTATTTCAGAAACCTTTGTTTATGAACCTGACTTGTTTCCTCTGTGGTCATGATCTAAGTTATTATCTATATATTTTTAGTTGATCAAATTAAAACTGTGCATGAATCATGACCCTGACCATGAATGTGATGATGATATGTCAAAACTCCTTTCCCCTTTCAACTTGCCCCCACCCCAAACCAAAAGCAGCTTGTACGTTTTTGGAATGATTAGGATGATATTGACATTGTGGCACTATAACACACACAGAAACACATACTATAATATTAGCTGGATCAATCCATATAGGTTACTTCATTCTAACAGCAAATGCATTGTTTTGTCCTCCTGGACTGCCCTTTACCTAAAATTGTATAGTCTTGTAACTATCTTTTCAATTAAGAAAACAAGTTGTGCGTTTTTCTGTCTGGTCATCAGGATATCTAGTCACATATATATATTCTTTCCTGACTATCATTACTAAACAATTAAAAGGGGAATTTGTTGTGTAATTGATTGTCTTCAAGACATACATAAACTGCTTTAGAAAAAGTAAAAAATGTAAAAAGCTTTCTACAATCAAATGGTTGCCACTTTGACAATGAATGAGTGTTTACAGCAAATAATAGTAGTATTCTAACCAAATAGCAATGTTCACTCTTCCATTCAAAATATAATAAAAAATAAGAATGAATGTTTGTGTCCAACTACCTATGTAATTCTTATGCTGTATAACACAGAAAATTACCCTGGTCGTGATTTGACCTTGTCAGAATTTGATCTCAAAGGCTGATTATCTCTGTACCCTGTTGCTGGAAGGAAATGTTTTCCAGCTCTTAGAAGTCACTCTGCATACTAGACAAAGCTGCCTAGTTGCAGTTTTTAATTCTGGAAGGGTGGCAGTCAGTGGAGTGATGGAAAAAAATGTTCAGTGACTGAATACTGCTTATATTTCTCACACAATGTGCTATAAGATTTATATGATGCAGTTTAAAACAGTCTGATTTTCCTTATGCTACAGTTTATTACCTCATTCATTTATTCACAGAAGGTTAAATTATATCAAAGAATTGATGACAGATTCTCCAGTCATAAACATAACTCTTATCTGAGAACAAATCATGGCAAACTGGAAGAAATGTGAAAGGATTTCATTTAGTGATATACATTAGTTCTCAAATATCTGACTTCAGACTTTGATTTCATCAAACAAAATTATGTTAACCCAGTTCAACCACCTTTTCTTCCTTTTCAGGAAATTGTAAGGATTATTGAAAACTGAAATTTGATGAAAGGTAATATAAGAGAAATACATAATATTGAAAGATTCAGTAAAATATGTTATATCTTGTAAGTTCTGTGCTAGGAACTGGCTTAATGTTCTACTTTTAGATGCTGCTACTCTTAATTTCTTAAAGCTTTTATGCCCATTCTTACCTCACATGCAGAAGTAGAAAGAAATTTTTGCTTGTATAAAAAGGTAAGAACAGATTGCAGATGCTCAATAGATTTTGAATATGAATTTCCTGCTAAAATTAGTTTCAAATGTAAATGTAAGGGGTTTTATAAACTTGTTTCAGAAGGCAAAGATGAAATAAAAAACATTATGGACATTAAGTACCACTTTAATTAGTAAGTTGAAATTAATGATCTCAGAATTGTATATTTGAACACGGTATCAAGGTACACTTGAGAAAAAATACATGGTAAGCCAAGGATTTTTTTTCCCTCCTGAATAACATTTGATATATCATAACTATGATATATCATAACTATGATTCTATGATTTAAAATAAAGTATTGCCCACCATTTTTCATATGGCTGTGCTTTTTTCTCTATCCAAGCAAGATAGAAAGTGACTGACGGGCTAGAACAAGGAATTCAGGATGTCTCCTTTATATTCACAGACGCATAAAAACATCCTGCTCTTCACTCTGCTTTAATCAGGCTTTTCCAGAGCAGGTTATGAACTTAACAATGGTGGGTTTGTGGCCTGTGTCTGAAGCAGATGAGCTCCCAGAAAGAAAAGGAGGGATCAAGTATTTATTCTCTGCCAAAGCATACTTATCCTTCCACTTCTTTCCTTATCTCATTTATGCTGGACCTTGGCAGGCAGAAGGGTGCAGCATTCTTGTCTATCAGCTTCTCCTCGAAGACTGTAGACAGTACCTTTCCCTGAACTGTGACAGCATACCTACAATGAACAACCCCACGGCACAGAATTGAATCCTGACCTTGCTTGAGTTGTATAATAGTAGAGAAGTAAAGACTTTGTTCAAAATTCTCCCTATCAGGTACAAAGACCTGGATACCTGTTTCCCGTTGATTGCAAATCTGCTATCTAAATGCCATTTTAATTCTGGGCTGTGAATACTACGGTTGAAAAATTGTGCTGCTTTTTGCTGTAATTCACATGGAGACTGTACTGCCTTGTAAAAAGCAGTTCCTTCTTCAGTGCCTAGCTCAATCTGATTAATTTGAGCTCAGTAAAAGCAATGACATAGTCTTCTTTGCAAGAAATTTTTCTTACTCTACAGATAGCTCTTTTGTGTGGGTGCGTGGATGTGCCCATGTGTATATAACCATCTATTTCACCTGAAAATTAGTTAGAATTAATATGTGCAACATCACCATGCTCATCATTTGAAATTAATGAAGACCTGCTAAACCAAATCTATTTACTTTCAGGAACTGACTATTGGAATAATTTCTTCACTGGTGTCCGATAGGGAATATGCCAGCAAGAACTTGGCCATAATCACCATCTAAAGAACACCAAATGAACATGTGCTACTGAAAGTGAGTAATGATCAAAAAATCAGGCCTAAAACTCCTAATGGATATTAAATACTTTGACCCTGGCATTTAACCAAGATGACTAGGAGACAGAATGCCAACTATTAAAATAAAAGCATTACTTTTACATCACATTTATTACACTTTCATATTTTTCTGATTGCTGTTACCATCTTTCTGACCTGTCATGATAACTTGTTTCTGTCTCTTCCTCTATTTCTGTTGATCCATGGGGCTCATTCAATACCCACTAATAGAGGGGGGGAAATCTTTCCATGACTTCAGCGAACTCTGGATCAGATCTCACATTTTCTTAAACTTCCACATCCTTTGAGACCCCAGTTCTCACATTTTGTGTTAAACAATATTGTCTTCACAAATGGATTTTTTTTTTTACTATGAAAACCAGTCTTCTTGTTGACGAAAGTGATGCCAGCCCCATTATTTATATCACATTTAGCAAACCCACAAGAGTTAAGCAAATCTGGAACCCTCCAGGAGATTGACTGTCTTGATGAGTGTAGCATAAATCACCCAGGCTGAGGCCATTCGCTCAAATATTTCCGTGTGTAAATATTAAGTTACAATATACTGTAATGGAATTAACAGTGCATGCCCCAAGTCAGGTGCAATGAATGAGCTCAGGTTCAGTACCAATAGTTACACACATGCATCACCTTTTGCTTTCAAAGGGACATGGATTATCTCAGATATTTAGACCAAATTCTCTGTAATTTCACATCCCTGGGACACCATTGTCTTCCTTTGTTGTAGTCTAGCTCTTACTCTGCAGGTAAAATTGCTCCCAGCCTGTAATTACTTGCCTCCTTCTCTGCCACAGAAAGGATGGGACACATGACCCCACACTATGACCACTTGCAGAAGCGTGTCTGTTACTGCTATAATGGCTGACTCTTTTGAGTTTAAAAACAGATCTGCTCTCTGTTAATGGTCCTCTTTTCAGTTTGGAAGACTATTACCCAAACATGTGGTTGCATTTTGTGGTTTTGGACCCTAGGAGGAGGGGGAAGGTGAGACAAATTATTTAGTGCATATGAGGCACCTTAAAAAGTTTTGTTTCACATGGGTCACTTGTTTCTGTGGATTGTCTCCGGACAGAACATGCAGAACTTGTGTGCCATCACTTAATAAACACTGGTGCAGAGAGTCTTTATGTTTTCCATATTACTTACACGTATTATAGAGGAGAAAAGATCGGTGATATTTCTTCCACCTTCCCCAGTAAGTCTCAAATGATTCTTTAATCTGGCCAAAATAGAAAGGGCCTTAATTATGCTTTAAATCATAGCCTTTTCTGAATTCTCTACTGAAATATCAATGCATTTCCTAATGCAAAATAATTAACCAACCTGTACAGGAGCCATTTCTCCACTATGAAATGCCCTGATTTTTTTTTTTTTTTTTTTTTTTAATGTACACCACAGCACTTAGACTTTTGTGTCTCAAAAACTTTCAAACTTTCATTGTGGAAAGAAATATTTTTCACATTATAAGTATGCAAAACAAGCTTATGAAACTTCTTTATGTCTAATTCATCTCATTTGATGTTGCCCTCTAGTAAGTTACAATCATTATTTTCTCTGTGCTTTTTGGTTCAGTCATCATTCATCAAATCTCAGACTAAAAGGAGTTTTTACAGCTGGGTCATAAACCAAATCAATGGAAATGTTGATGCAGCATTAACTATATCAATCCTAACAGGTGTCTCTATAATAACCCTTGTAAAAGAAACACCTCTATGCAGCTCACCAGCAGGCTTCAATGAGTGTGCTAAAGTAGGGAGCAGGGAATAATGAGTAATTAGGGTTTTCACTAACCAGAAAGATAGGTTCTTTCAATTCCTGTCCATTAAAAGCCACACATGTAAGCATTATGGTAATATCGGTCTCAGCTGCACACTTCCAGTAAACTCATGACGAAACATTAAAAACCAACCCAAAAGAGAAATTGCTAATCTTTCAATTACCCTACTCATTATATGCAACCCCATGAGCTCTGCCACATATTCACATGCAGGTGTCTATGCAAGGTATTTTTAGTGGGGAAAATGGTGTCTGTTGGAGTGATCGGTAAGAAAAATATAATGCCGGCCTGCTGTATTTATTTTTTAAATCACATTTTACCAGACATCTTTGCATTTTATGTTGGAAGCCCAGGCTGAGAATTCCCTGGAGAGCTGACCAAAAAGCCCACTGCAGAGAGCACCACCCACACCCCCCTGGAGGTGCCTCAGTGAAGCTGTCTGTCAATAGGAGCTCTTTTGGGGCCCATTCCTATACACAGAGGCACATTGTTCTAGAAAGCTGGATGAATGGAGAAGTACCCAAACACTATTTAATTCACAGATAGACTGAAAGGCGCCTAAGCCCATTCTTGAAGGACATTTTGTATATTTCTAATGTGAATCCTCAGATAATATGAAGAGCAGAAGCACAAGCATACTGTTTCCTAGAGTATATCCTTATCACCTGTCTTCACAGGTTGACTTGCTTATCACCTTACAGATAGGAGAGCCAAAACATGGTCTCCTCTTTTCTCCAGGCATGCTTTAGCTAGTAGTCTAACATGAAGAAAGAAGGTTGGTGCCTTTGCTCCTTTTCATCTCTCTTGTTGGAGACATCTACTCTAGGCAGAGCTGGATGTTGCAAGCAGAGATGTTGACTTTAGAATTCTTTCTCAAACATCTGTTCAGTCCTTTGGTCTGTCTTGTCCTGAATAGCTACATGCCCATATAGTCCACATACCAGAGCATTAAATCACTATAAAGTGATTATAAATCACTATAAAGTGATTATAAATATGATATAAAGCATTAAATCACTGTACAAGAGTACTGATACTGATATGAAGAGTACTGATACTCCTTATACAACCAGCACTGAGACAGCAGCTCCTAATTCTGGAGACAGCAGCTCCTAATTCTGAAGACCTTTAGAGACAGCCATAAAGTATTCTGACACTAGTTGCTTTCTAACTTTTTCATATTGGAGTCTTCTTGTTGATTAAGTTCTCTCTCTGATTAGCCCTGCCCAGTGCAACTCAGTCTATGCCACATGACAGACCCCTTGTCACTTCTCTCCTTGTCACTGCATTTGCCTGCATCCCTGCAGAGCCATAACATCCTCCGTATGCTTTGGATGACTGTATGTCTTCATATGCCAGAAGGATATGTAAAGTCAAAGCCACTTATTTCCCCCAGAGAAAGCTGAAGCACCTCCAGTGGTGATTAGTCAAGCTTTTTATTAACTTTTGTATGACTCACAATGGGCTAAAAATTATGATTAATTCCATTTCTAATGACACAACAATCAGTAGCAAAAAGAAGGACTGTAAGCAGTGTGCAGAACACCTGCTCCTTGTCAAAACCCAGGAGCCTTTGTACAAGAGAACTTAAGGATGCAGGCACATTTCTTTGTTTCTTAAACTGTTTCTGTCTAGTACACAATACAGCAGTTTATTTGAATCTCCAGAAAGTAATTTTGGCTGTAAAAAGTTACACAAACCACTTGTGAAACACAGAAAACACTAGTGTGCTGTCAACTTGGCAGTATTTTTAAGGAGTCTGCATACCCCTTCAAACACAACACTTAACAAGACTGGGATGGGGCACAATGGCCATTCCTCAAGGACCACACACCAAATATCTCCCAAAGCTTCCAAGCAGACAAAAGCACTTGTTCCTTGTTGCAGTCTCCTCTGTTGTGCCTCTCAGTGGCAGTGTCCAGGCCAGGTCAGTGGGACTCAGAAGCAACATCATACTTGTTTACTTCTGTTGAACCTTCATTCATCTTGGGGGAAAAAGAGCAATAAAGAAGAAAGTGACTACGAAAGGCCACACAGGATAGGAAACTATTTTTCTCTCCCACATTTCACTCCATTGTAAGGGACAGACCATATTTGCCCCTTATTTGGGAACATTTACAGTTCTGATACCTTTAAAGATATTGCCCAAGTTCTGCCATGTCTCTGAAGACCATTACGTAGAAGTCCTCCTGTGTAGATTAATATGATATTGCACAATACGTTTAGAAACTGAACTCATGCAAAAGTTTTAAGCAAAATGAATCAAGTCTCTCCATCAGAGACTCCTGGAGAGCTGGAGTCTTTGCTGGTGGGATGCCTGGGATTTGCCTGGGAGGGATAGAAGAGTGGGGGAGGAGACAAGAAGCACAGCACAATAGGTTGCTGAAGAGTCTGTTGGGAGCTATTAAACTAGGATGAAAACATGGACTTCTAGAGGGGCAGAAAGGAATACAACTCTTTCTCCTCCATGAAAAACAGAGAAAGCTCTCTCTTCTTACTTTGAGTATACTCCAACACAAGTCCCCCTCTGGCCTCATTAGCACAGCTAGAGCTCCCTCTTCTGATTCACTCACTCCTCTTCGGGATGTGGACCTTAATATTCACATGAGCAATGGCAGGACACACGCTGTTGGGTGTCTAGCTGGGGTCTCCACTACTGAGCTGGTATGTTCCATATCCTGTCTGTCAGCATCAGACTGTGATTTACAGGGATATAAAAATCGAGGGATGCAAAGCCTGGAACTGCATATAGGCAGTTCGATTCAATGGGTTTCTTTAGACATGCTCCAAATATTTGTACAACAGGATAGAACTAAAGCTAGAAGTATCGCCTCCAGAGGAAATCTTCCATTTGGAGGTAGTTACCTGCCGAGGCTGCCTCAGGGTAACAAGTGTTTGCCATGTGACTCTCTTCTAATCCCTGTGCAACTTGGGGTTTCCTTGCGGACCTCTTGTATCAAAGAGATACAAAGAAATGTGAGTAAAGTTTTTCATTTTTCTGTAATAGTAGCAAGATCCTACACAAATTCCAGAACAGAATAAGTTGGCAACCTCTCACAACTAAAAATATTGAATTTTTTTCTTACAGAAAAAAAAAATTAAGTATCACTTGACGTTCATATTTTTTATCATCTTGACATTATAAAACCCAAAGGAAAGACTAGCAATTCCCTTTTTGTGCTGCCAGCATTGATCTGCCTTTGATTTCCACTTTGCTATGCCTAAATGTGCAAGTGCTCTTCAGAGAGGCCAGATAAAAAGATGTGGAGCATGCAGAGTCTGTTCTTCACCATTTCTTTGGAGGGTGAAATCAAAATGGGGAGTTTGACGCTTCCTAAGGAGCCACTCTGTTTTCAAGGCATGTTCATGTAGAATCAGCTCAGCCTCTTTAAAATAAAAAGGTCTCTTAAAAATAAAAAATAAAGGGGAAACATTCTCCACTGTTTAATCCCCCCTAACACAGCATCTGAAATCTAGCCAAGTGTCATATGTGTACAGTGCTCAGTATATACAGAATGTATATGAAGTCAGCAAAACACACAATCGCAGGGTTTCTATTGCAAAAAAAGCAGGCCTGACCTTTTGACAGAGTAAACACTGCTTTCTCACCCAGATACATCAAACCAGCCTTATATTTCATCATGCGATTCGCTTGCCTTTTCTTTTTCTTTTTTTTTTTTTAAATCACTATTTTAAAATTTTTCCTGATCATCTAAAACCTGGGGGAATAATCCTAATGATCATAATCCTTCCCCTGCAAACCGCCTCCTGCTCCCTCCCTTTCTTTTTTTAGCGTGTTGGCAGCCCTGATCAATGTTGATTCATTGAAGGGAATAGAATCTGCAAACTCTTCAGTAACACTAGACAAGCTGCTACTACAAGCAGCTGCAGTTGCAGTTTGCATCTCACTAGGGGTTTTTCAGAAAACCCACCCACAACACACAAGGGGAATTCTCCCGGACAAGCTGCAGGTGCTATGGATATTTTCATTTAATATTCATTCTTGCAATTCAGCACATTTGTAATCCATGTGGTAAACTGTTACTTACATTTCTCCCAATGGACCACAACCAGATGTTGAAAATAAGAAGTCCGGTGGAGATATCGCTTCTTCTTCTCTTCATTGTGCATTTCAATGGTCTTAAAACAAATCTGCTTTCTCAGGACAAAAAAATGTGCTTTTATATTTAAAGACATTTTTGTTGACATTAAGTAATAATAAATATATCCAGAAATTACAGGCCCCATGTAGATTATGAAGTGCTTTAATTGGATGAGTATTCTCTGCTATATTAGAGAAAATGTACACTTTTTACTCGACATCACTTCATATTGTTAACTAAAAGGCCAAAAAAGGATCACGGTGGAATATTACATGAATTCATAGACAGTCTTCTGTATATGTCACAAAGTTTTCCCAAAAGGCTTGATTTTCCCAATGTCAGGAGATGGGAATTCCCGTACCTGTCTATTTATTTGTTTTGATTGTTTGTAAGCATTTCTATTATGCTCTTCACCATAGTGCTTGTGTATTCTGAAAGCATGCCAGAGTTAGTCATCTTCTGATACTGAAAAGAACTAATACTAGAGCTTTCTGCAGAATTGCATTTAAATATACACCAGAGATTGGTTGTGGTTTGTTTTTTTTAAATACCCAAAGACAAAAGAAAAACACAGCATTTTTATCTGCTGCAGTTTTACAAACAATCCCCCAGACTGTGCATCAATGACAGTAAAGGATCTGCTGTTCTCTTTGTTTTCCTACACTCTGCCCATTCCCAGCATCATTGGGTACGTTCCAGCAGTATTTGAAATAACATCAAAGCTCTCCTCCACAAGAGAAGTAGGAGTGAGAGGAAGATCACCTAAAGCCTCAGGTACAAAACTGTTTACATTTTTATAAATTTTTAGGGTAAAAATGTTATTCTGCAAATGAATGTCCACAGCCTCCTGGCTTATGCAAGTATCTCCAAACTCATAAACAGTGACAGGACAGTAACATCAGATACAGGTAAGAAAAGAGATGGTTTTCCTTGGATGTCTTTAAATTACGAACAGCTTTTGATATTTTTCTCAGTGTTGAACCAACTCTTGTTTTTCATACTGAATATTTTCCTGATCCTAAAGGCCCTAGAAGAAAGCAGAGTCTATACGGCTAAAGAATATATAATTATATTGAAGGAGATAACTGTTGTCCTAAACAACTTTCAACAGAAGTTCAATCTTGTTGAACAAAGTCATACTCTTTTCCTGACAGTTCTGAGTCAGAAAGAGACCAGCATCTTTATTGAGTCTTCCCGAGAAGACAGTTTGAATGAATATAAAAATCTGGTGAACGAGGACACCACTGTGATGCATTTAATTGGTTTATTAAGGCCCCCAAAACTGGCTTCTTTTGCATCTGTCTCTCCAAAGTCAGGAATTCCAGCATAAGATTAGGTCATGATTAGATTAGTGACCTCATCCCAGTCTCATATTGCAGACATTGGCCATGACCTCCAGTTTCAGGGCACATGGGGTGAAATCCTAGCTATGTTGAAGCCGGAGGGGCCCAGACTGGCTTTCTCCTCACATTCTCCAGTCCTTCAGGCTTTGCAGCTGTGCTGCAAAAGGTGGCATGTCTGCAGAATCCAAAGGGTGACTTGACTATCCTTTCTACAAAGTAAAAATGTCCACGTAGAAAGGGTTTACTTCTTTTTATTAGGGGGAAAAAAGGGGAAAAAATGAAAGCACTTTTAAAAGGTTGCTTGAAAATGTTTGGAAGAAAAGGATGCTTGTCTTAGAGAAGACAGTATGTAAGAACAATGGACCTACTATACAGGGTACAAAGGAAAATCCTGGAACCAAGCAGCTACCAAAGATATACAAATAATAACACGAGTAGGTGTATAGCATACAATTGAAATAATATCCTGCCAGGGCTACTGCGACTCCTGCATGAGAATTACATTGATTCACATGTTGAGGTGGGAGAAAGATGAAAAAGCTCAAGGGCCTAAAGCACTGTTTTTCCCATGTGCATTACCATTACTGAAACACCTGAGCTAAATAGCCTATGTTAAGCTGCTGTAAAAAAATTCAATAGCTCTCATAATAGCCCAGAATTTCTCATTTCCTACTTGTGGTGAGGTGCCGGTTGCACCCTGGGTTGCTGTCTGGAGCGTGTAATGACAGTGGTTCAGGGCCCATTAAAGGTATTCTCTTTTTACAATGCCAACAAGGTAGTGGCAGTAAAAAGAGAGGGGGGAAAAATCGAATGCATAACAATATTGGTGAATGAGAAGCATATGTGCTGACAGAGGAATGCGTTCTGCAGGGAGTTGCAGAGAGTTAGTTAAATCCGGATGGTCTATGGGGTTCAGAGATGTGACAAGAAATAAAGAAGGCAAGTGGGAGGATGAGAGGAGACACCAGCACAAAATAAAGTTCATAAAAAGATGGGTGTATTTGCATGTGGCTATTACAGCAAGAGCATTTTTACAGTATTTTTAAGAGAAAACAAATGTGAAAAGGTAATGGCAAAACAGTTTCTAGACTTTGGACTCCATGGAGTTACATAAAGGGATAAGCATTCAAAAGTCCTTAATTTACATTCCATTTTCAAAAATTATGTATAACAGTTAAGATGTTATCTATTACTATGTTTCAGTGCCTAAATCTGTTCTGAAAATGGAAATTCAATGTCACGTCATTTAAACTGTTTGAACATTTTATTCTGATACCTTTGCCTTTAATTAAACCAAGCCTGTGATAATTCCACTAATCATGTAAATACAAATTAGAATAGTGGAATAATGTTAATGGAAATAATAAAGGACTATTTATTCCAGCAATATAAGCCATAGCTGTGAAATACAAGATTAATTGCATTCCTCCAGACTTCAGATAGAAACTGATAATATTTTTTTAAAAAATCACGGAATGGCCATATATAGACCATACAACTGGTCAAGACGGTATCTGAAGATGTTGCTTTAGCATCTCCCATTTTTTTGGTCATGAAAAATGAAAACTCAGAGCAACACTGGAAACAAAAAAGTAAGAAGTCAAGGTATTTTTTGTAGGTACTATATACGTAGACCTTCTGGTTCTGAATACAGACATATACAGTGAGGAGTAGTTCACAGAAATGGTATTTGAAAGAAATCTAGTTAAATATATATCTGGATACTTTCCTTTTTGTGTAAGACAATATTAAGTGCCAATATTTTAGTTAGCTCAGATAAAATTTTTGTGGAAATCTTATCAGTGCCTTCACAGTTTGCCTTTAGTCCACACTTTAAGCTTTTCCTCACTTGTTTTTTTTCCCCTTCTTTTCTCCTACTGCCTTTACAATGCAACTGCCTCCCAAACCTCATTTTTTCATTCATGAACCCAGAGCAAGCCCTTTTCAAAACAAAACCTCAGATAAGACACACTCAGGTTTCTCCAGTTCCTTGTTCCATTTTATCCAAAGGATGTTCATGCCCTCTTGGTAAAATATTACAGTGATAACATCTGCTTGGCGGTCCTCGCTTTCAGTTACCAGGGCAAGCCTTTGGACTGAAAAGTCTTCAGGCTATGGATCTTTATTTTAGATTTTATTGAGTTTTTAGCCTTCTTGGTGAAGTTTGTAATTTATTCATTCTAACAAGTATACTGTATGCAAATTGGAGGAATTGGGGAGTCTTTTGTCATTGTAGAAATTCAACAGGTAGTCTAAACAAAGCAGATATAAAATGCTCGTTTTGATTTTCTGCTGCACTTTCCTCCTTTCTAAGGTTCTTCTTCAATGCAAAGTATACCTTCAAAGATGAAATTTCTGGACTTCTAAGACTAGAATTTGTCATTTATTTTTCCGTATACAATGCCACCGACTTCTCCTGTGACAGCACTTGAAAGCAAAAACTTCATGATCTACATTAAATTTAAAGACTTTCGCTCGTGTGGGAGTTTTGAACAGAATAGAGTCCATCAACACTTCTTGAATCTTCATGCTTTTTAGATTTCCCTTGCTTAGGAATGCTAGAAAGTAAGTAGTTCCAATTGAACTTAGATGTCAGTCCTTTGTTTGCCCATAATGACGAGGGAATCAGACAAGCTCATCATGAATAAAATTTCTATATAGTTTTGGTCTTAGATAAAAAATTAATTCCCAACACATCTGGGGAAAAAATTAGGACTTGATTTTCAAATCTCTGCATTGTCCAGAAGATGAATTGGTGTCCAGATCTACTCCAGTGAAATACCACACAAATAGAGCCTTCAGAAACTGAGTGGATCGCATCTGAGAGAGCTTGATTTCAAGGGTATTGAGAACTTCGCAGTTGAAGCCAAAAGATATGATTCATATCAGACAAAGTATGGACTGCTTCTGCAAATGTAACCCTTAGGGCTACCTAATATTGCTTATGAAGAGATGGGATTCCAAGGAATAGGGTCAGAAGCACCTTGTAATTAGAGAAAAAGATTTTAAAGTACCAAGAGAAAACTGACAGTGGGAAAAGGTTTTACAGCTCTCAACAAAAAGTCAAAATATGTTTCTTGGATCTTGTTAACGTATATTTTTTAACTCCCATTTGGACAATCTGGGAAAAAATCAGTCTCAAAACGCTCAGAGACATTCTTCATAATTGTCTGAAGGTGAGGGTGGCCTAGAAAGTGTTTCAATTATCAAAGAAAATATACCAGTACATTTCCCTTCAGCACACGTGGGCTTCAATTCAACAGAGCACTTGATTTGGTCTATGAGTCGTAAGTGGTTCCTTCACCAAGATCTTATTGGAAGAAAGGAAACCCAAGAAAAGCAGCGAGACTATTTATTCGATGCATTACCCAACTGCTCTTAACTGCTGACTATCTTAAAATTTTTAATCAGACTGAGGGTTTTTTTGATATGGCTTCACATTTCTAGAGTAATGTTGGAAATGCTCAAGTCCCACTGAGGATAGCAAAATGTATGGAAACTGCCTTTCTTTCTGCAACTTCATTTTCCTTTGTGCAAATAAAGCTTACCATTTGAGGCTCAAGGGAATAAAAAGATCTGTTAAACAGTTACTGTCTTTTTGTCTTAGAAGAATAAGGTGGAACAATACTCTGACTAAACAATGGAACAATTTTCCAGAGACAAAAAGAAGAGAGTCTATAGTTAAAAGCAAAATTTGTAATTAGAAAAAGAAAAATTGAGTGCATATATGGCAGATATAGCCCCAGGTCCAGATAACATGATTTCACAAACATTAGTAAAAGGCATGAAATTAACCGACATCCTTACAAATGAAGGAGATTCCTGAGGATTAGGAAGTGGCAAATACAACTCCATTAGTTTAAAAAGGGTCAAGAGATTAAAGACCAAGAAACTAGAGACCAGTGAGTTTAACATCTGTTGAAGGAAAATCTTGGAAACTTTAAACTACGCAGTAGAAAGAACACCTGGGAAAGTGGTCTGGTTAAGTGCAAGCAGTGTGGAATCAAGCAGGTTGTGTTTAACTAACTGTAAATACCAGTAATAAATAGACCTGATCTGCTGGAGTTGCTTGAAGACAACACCCTTGTGATAAGAGAAAGGGAACTTAATGGCTGTGCATAGCAACATTCAGTCATGCACTAGAATGTATAAAATAAAATACGAGGCAGTAGGCCAAAATGCATGCTGGATAGAAATGCCGTTTAAGAATATGAAAGAAAGGTTGCGATCTTTTTAAATTACAAAAGGGTTCCAATTGGAGTAACTGAGAGGTCAGTTTAGGTCCTTTCATGTGTAATATAGATGTGATGTACAGTAAAGTACATTACAATGTTAAAGTAAAGCTATTAAAAATAGTATTCAAGTATAAAGTGAATCTTGAGAGAGTAAAGCTGGGCTTGTTTGTAGATTATACCATTACACCTTTTCTGGTTTTAAATTATGAACTGATTTCGGTGAGGAATTCCAAATGTATATAGCCATGCAGTCTTGCTTTTATGTCTTTGGTTCATCCATTCTGATTTTCTCCAACTAAAGTTTGTTTGGAACTAGACACTATAATCTTTGGAATAAAAATAATTCCTATCTGTGTCTTTATATTGAGTACAAGGGGGTTTCAGTAAGAACTGGGACCCTTAAATAGGAAGTCTACAAAGTAGTAATCAAAGATCGTGCATGGGATTTTTCTGAGCAGTTGACAGCGTATAAAACCACTAGAGTTCTCTAGCTTAAAATCCAGGGGTGGCTTTGAGGAAGACTGAAAAGTCAGGGGACCTGGGCTCTGTTCCCAGCTCTGCTACAGATACCTTGTGCTGGTGAGTACGTTCTTCGACGGCTTCTGTTTTAGTTTTCCCTTCTGTTAAACAGAGATGATAAACCCAGTAGGTTTTATGAGGTTAAAGGTGTTAAAGTTGTGAATTTCTGTGAAATTGTAGAATGTGAAGATCTATAGAAATACAAAATATTCTTCTTCAGAAGGAAATATTTGTGGCACAATAAGCACAGAAGGAGTCCTCATTTGCTGTGAGTCAGAAGTACTTCATCTACTGTATCAGGTTATAAACCTTTTGACAAGACTTGGGTATTAATATGTCTCCAGATGCATTTCACCTTTTTCTGCTGTGTCATCATCGAGTTTGTTACCAAAATAGTGATACATTAGCTAGGACTGGGTAAAAGAAAACACACCACAGGTTTAACTTCCAGTGCTGCTTCTCGGACAGGGACATGATATCCTATGGAGGACCTGTGCTACCAGGGGACACAGAATTAAGCTGTCACTGAAAATTCATATGAGAAACCTTCCTGACTGGGTTATTTGACCAGCTGATCCTGCTGGCATGCACTAGCTTCTCTGGCAGATTTCAGGAATAGGTCTGTTCCCCGCAGGAGAACATCTCTAGTTGTTCACCAGCTTGCCTCCAGCATCACTCTTCAGTGTGACAACTGGCGCGTTGGGAAACAGGACTTGACAGAGTTCATGGGCCAACATGAACACCTCCCAACAGAGCGCAAGCCCAGATCTCCCAGCAGCAAGTAGATGGATACTCTTTTCATATACTGCAGTGAAACAGGATGAGGATTTAAAAGAGCAATTAGACCAATAGGACAGGAAATCTAGCCCTAAAAGACTGTTTTGAAAAGCGGATTTTCCAAACAAATGCTTTATGAATCTTAATGAAGAAAGATACCTCTTTCGGTTGCTATATGAAATGCCTCCCATAGCATCTGTTTTATGTGTTTATCCTTGAAGAAATACAAACTTTAAGTATTTTTTTATCATAGCTTTTTAATGCAAGTTCTGTCTCCCAAAATGCAGCTGTTTGTGGTGTTGATTTTATCAATATTTTTCCATATAATCCCTATGTTTTTCCCTTTGTTCAACAGTGCAGAGGGGCTAACAGAAGGAGCACAAACTATCCAAATTGGTTACTTGCCCCTAAGTATTAATTTACATTCATCATTGCTGAACTGTGTTTGTTATTTACTGACCTACACAGCTGATGTTTTTTTGAAGAAATGATGGTTCTTGTGTTTTTTGTTTTCTTTTTAATTATTGTGTGTTTACCTCTATTTCATAAATCAATCTCAGAAAAAAATATATTTCCTGAAAACAAAACTGTTGTTTCCATTACTGCTTTGTCTACAGAACCAGACATTAATTCCAGTGAAGAATTTGTGTAGAACATTAGGAAGGGGAGACCAAAGAAATCTTACGCAAAATCCAGAGCTGAGCTCAGAGGTTCAGCTGAAATAAATTAACATAACTCCATTGACTTCAGCTGAGTGTACTGATTTTTAACAACTACAAATCTGCACTGTGATATATTGTATGGGGTAAATTAGTTTCCTGTACTCTTGTCCAGATCCATCCCTTGCTTTAAGTAGCTGAGACATCTTCATTGGGAGCATACTCACATCATCTACAATCTGTTAATAGAAAAGTAGCTGCTCTAGTAACATGAAAGACAGATGCATTGCCAGAGATCTTAGCTGTAATTATTAGTTCTCTGGACATGTTAGTCTAGGGTGATTAGATAGCCATCCTGCATAGCTCAGATCTGTGCCCTAAATTGTGTGATGAATCTGAGCGTTAGATCTTTCCCCCAGGCTTCCTGAGGACAAGTTGGATTCAGCTTCAGGTTTAGAGACTTCAGTTTAGATCTCTCAAGAAAAGGATGCAAGAAATGCTCCTTCACAATGAGGCTGGTCAGTCACTGAAAATTACTCTTAGGCTTATGTGAGGAAGACAGGGCAAGTTATTTTTCTCACTACACAGAGCAGATTTTTTTTAGCATGACAAGAGCTGGCTGGTATTCCCATATTCTCCACAGTAAACAAAAATTGAAAATCCAACTTTCAATTAAGAAAACAAGTATTTTTTTGCTTATAAAAGTTCTGTTGTGACATTTCAGAAAAAAAAACCCACCTAGTTTTGTAACCTTCTACTTCTGATGAGAAGTTCAGGTTCCCTGGCTGAACTACATCTCCTAATGAGTACAACGGTATTCAGCCTCAGTAAGAGGAGGTGATACATTATCAGATCCGGCAGGAAGTACCCCTCTGAGCTGTGGCGTTACAGGGCTTGGACCTTACTCCTATTAGGATAAACTAAATTCAGCACTGCAGAAAAAAATCCAAGTAAAATATTGTGATTGTCTCAGATAGGTTTTGGAGGAATTTCTGATCAAAAGCAAGCAGACAAATCTCAAAACACCATATATGCTTTTCACCAACAATAAAATATCTAATCCAAATTTAGACAATAATTTAGACAGACTTTTTTGATCATCTTCTGGATGCAATCTAATAAAAATGCACAAATCATAATTAAGGTGTTTATTTTGGTAGATAAACGTCAGTGAGTCAAAAAGCACTTGATTCTTCTCACTTTTTCCATGTTCACCCGAGCGATCAGCTTTCTGAAATAACATAATTTCTGCTTTACACCAGCATCAGAGCTGAAGTGCCGTAGGCTGAATTTTAGTCTTGTGACTACCTCTCTGCATTTCCAGAAAAAATGCCTACATTTTGCCTAGCTTAGTAAAAGATTTCATTTCTGAAGCACCTAAATTTGGTCTGGGTCAGGCGCAGCAAACAGTAACAGTGGAGGATGAGAATGATGAGCATCACACTGAGATAAGCTGCTTCTCTCCTTCTGCAGCATGATTTTCAAGATGAAATACTTTTAAAAGATTCTTTATTTTACAAAGAGAAGACTACACAGCAGCAGAACCAATCTAGCAATGGTTTTGCATGTTTAAAATACATGGTGTTTCTTCCTCGTCTGTTGTAAATCAACAAAGCTCCAAGTGAAAATCTGACCTGACATTTAAAGCTAGTGACAGGCTGTGCAAAATACTGGGAAGCAAGAACAGCTGAGCTGGGAAACCGCCGGAAGACCTATGAATTGGTTTTCCCATCCATGTGATAGGGAAGATAACGCCTACTACCCACTCCAGAATGCAATGCTTTAAGACAGAGACTAATCAGGACTTTGGGTGGGAAACTTTTCACATTTTTGCATTAAAGCAAGCTGTCAAATAATATCCATGAAGCTGTTTAGTTTCTGGTAGTTCAATATTTCTTAGGAACAGTCAATGGAAAAAGATCAGAGTTTTAAAGGCTAGACTACTAAATTTCCTGAAGAGTTTGCGCCAAATATCCAGTGAAGTAATCACACTAAATAAGCACTAGCTTACCAATCTGCATTTTGTTAAATAGCCAAAAAATGAAAATTTGATAAGACACGATGGGGTTTTTTTAAGGAAAAAAAACTTTAATTTACATTCCAGATGGCAAAATTGGGGGAAAATGGGCAATGAAATGTTAGAAAAGGAGTGAGATCAGCCAAAACCTTGCTTGTTTTTCCAAGCCTGGGTTAGGCAAAAAAAAGTGTGGCTCAAGTCAGAAGTACACCACCAGAATTAATGTTTCTCAGATCTGGCAAGCCAATAAGCAGACGTTCAGTGTATAAATAACAGCCAGACATTTTATTAGTTTTCCTCCAAATTTTTCAGTTTTCAGGAATCAGAAACTGAGATTTGTTTCTTAGGTGCTTGTGAAAATAAAATCTTGATCCTGAGCATTTCTGAAGGGGCAGTTAAGAGGATTCCAATTATAACTGAGGCCAAAGTTTGCTATTCTAAACAACCCCTTTAGCCCTACCAAAGGATGTAAATCAGAGAAGAATTAGGAGAATTAGCATTCATGATGCTGAAGAAAAAAATTGTTTGCAGGAAGGGGAACTAACTGACACACATTAAGATTGGGGAATCATTAGCTGTCTGAACAGAGCCTGTTGTGAGCCATTCCAGACAGCACTTATTCCTTGGTATTTCCATATGGTTACAGGGAAACCAGGACTGCATGGCAGCAAGACACTTGACCTAAAACACATGGCAAACTTAGGAGATGACAAATAGAGTTCATCATGGACAAACAGATTTTTTTGCACGGAGCAGGAGCATGGTGAGAGAGAAGAACTGCCATTGCGAGACAGTAAGAGAAATGAAGACTGTGCCTTTAATTGCTGCATGCCCTGTTTAGGGAGATAAGACAAAACTTTAAAATCCATGTTGCAGCCCATCACTGTAAAGTTTTTACATGAGACTTCAAGTAAGACCAAATGAAGTAGGCCTGTGCATTTGGAGAAAATCATCTCTCTTTGGCAAGCAGCAAGCCAAAGTCTGCTGAAGATAAGCGGGGTATCCAGCAATCTACGCACCCACTCTTAATTCATCCATGAGCACAGGTTATAGCACAACATAGGCACAAAAAATCAGATCATCTGAACAGAACTATCTCCTTGCTAGACATGAAAATTCAGGCTGGTAAATATACGATAGCTCCATTCCTGTTTTGACAGTTCTGTGAATCCAGCAATAAATTCTGGACTGATTTTTATTTGATCCTCTCATTGTCTCACGATAAATTTGTGCCAGCACTGACTCTCAAAGTACGGATTATATGTTTCCCTTTCACATCAAAAGACATTAAATTCCACATATATCACACATTTATAGCAGATGTTCCTAAACAGACAAACCAGGTGCTAAACATATTTTATTCTGATGGGTAATTTTTGAAATTATTGCAATTAATGAGCTAATAATACTGGTGGTAATGATGAAGTCAAGTTATTATTACCCATTACATTTAATCATTGACAGCAAGTTAATTGGACCTAATTGGAGAAATCATCATAAATAACATGGAGCAGATGGTAGACATTTGTTTTTCCACTTCCAAATCTATGTAACAGTGTTACAGATAAAGTTTGGATGAACCAATGTAAAAGGGCAGACTGTATATATATATCGCCCCATAAAGCTATAGTTCACATTGGCAGTGGTGCAAGTCTAACATGCACAGACTGCTGTGACAAGGTTGGGTAGATAAAAACAACTTTTCAGCTGTGTCTCTCAGCTTTTTCATACACTCGTTGCAATCCTGTGTGCTCTCTTAGTTGCAGCAATGAGGTTCGAGGGTGATGGAGGTAAAAGGGTGCAAATTAACAAGGAAGCAGGAAAGGGGAAACTGATCTGCTCAAACAGATGTGTTTAAAATACGAACTTCTGCATCTGACCTTATCACTGGAGACTCCCTTTGGGGAGAAATAGGTGCTTCCTGGGTGTGACTGATCTTATCCTAACACAGACTTCTCAGAGAGGCTAGAATAGCAAGCCAAACTGCCTGTTTCTCCCTACCAAGTATAAATGGTGTCAGATGGAAATGTCAACACACAGATGTCTAAGTGAGAGGATCCCACCCAACTTGTATATAAATTGAGCCAAAGGCTAGGGAATGGAACAACAAATTATGCTCCTCTTATGGCAGTGTGTCCACACAGGACAAGAAGTAGTGACTGCAGAAATGGGAGCAATGCTCGTGCTAGCTTTAACTATCTGGCACAGGAGCTGTAGGGTTGTGATTTTAGCACAGGTTAGCAGCCCAAGTTTTCACTCACTTTTGCTACTAAATCAAAGACT
>NW_008824618.1:649593-661700 GCF_000699105.1 Pygoscelis adeliae
CACCAATTAACACTCTCCTGGATGATTCCCAGGCACAGCTTCAGAGTGAGAGCAAACCCTTCCCGTTAAGTAGCTGGAGTCAGCCACCCAGTTCTGGAGGGTAGGGAAGTTTAGAAATATAGAGGCTACATAGACTATCACAGTTGGCTTTCAGGCCAGAGGGACAGGATCTGCTGCTGTTCCTTTTGCTAGTTCAGATCTAACAACGCTGTCCATAAACTTGTGTAAATTTTTCTTCTGAAGTTCATGGCATTCATTGGTGGTGTTACCCTTGATTCTAGGGAAAAAATAAAAAAGGGATATGACATCTTGTGATACACCATGCCTTATTATTGAGACATACCAAGATGCATCCTTTTGTTCCTGTTTAGTTATATCTATGTGTATTTCAGGTTTTCCTCCTGTCTAGTAACTATTTACCTGTTGTCTGATTTAAATGGGAAGTGTCTCACCTACTTTTTTATACTGCATCTAAACCACAAGGAAATGAGAAATAGAACACGCGGGGGTGCACTGTGGGATGATGGTGTTATAAATCTAGAAACATTATTCCACTTCTTACATCAGTGCTTTCAGTTATTTCTACACATTCCCAAGCTGTTAGGAGAACACTTGACAGCAGTGTAATAAATATCTTCTCTCAGATGCACTTTGTGATCAGTACACACACGACCCTCTCACTGAAGAAGACAATAATTTACATGAGCCTATTGCCTGGCTTTCCTCTTGTGCTTCTACAGTGTGCAACCTGTAATCAGCTACTTTAAAGCTGATTTCCTCTTATTAAAACCTGACACAAATAAGTGTATTAGAACTACTGAATCACACAGGTTATGCCCTCATTGCAGCATGCAGGTTTTGTACTCTGTAGACAGGGAACAGTGGAAGGCATGACACTGGCCCCAGGTTCTGGTTTGTTTTCCTGGATTGCTAAAACATGTAGCAGGCAGTTTTGAAAAAAACTTACTACTGTTGGAGTGTACTCCTAATTCCCTACAGTCAGAGGGTTTATATAATGGTTGAATATTCAACAGCTAAACCACAGTTAGGAAGTGAGGTATTTTGAGGCCTATTGAACACTGTAAGTTTTTTTACTGACTCAGTCCAAGGTTATTTGATAAATTAAACCAAAGGCTTAAAATACCATAAAAATGGTATACCAGCCACCCACAAAAATGTATTTTTATATGCTTTAGCTGATATACAATAAAAAAGATTTTTAAATGTTCTTTTTTTAAGTTCTCCCATTTTCCTAGAAATGTTTTTAAATTGTTTGCCTCCATGTATAGTATCATCATAAAGTTGTTTCTTTCCATTTCTTCAGTGTAAATGTCCATTCAATATCTTGTATTGAATCTTCATCTTCAAGTGCAATCTACACTGTAGTTTACTCACTCATCTGTACCTATACATTCACACTTCAAAAGTTTCCATACAGAAATGAGTTTTGAGAAAAATCTGAATCTTGATCACAATTTAAATTTGTGCAAACTTACCTCTTTCCAATGCATATTCAAATTAAATGTGATCAGTTGTTTCAAGACTGTATTTAACTGTGGTACTACATCATAAAAAATACCGTGCATGAGGAACTGAATGGAGAGTGGCATTATCATCTCATATCTTCTCTCTGGTTGTTTTCTGCATTTATTTTTTGCTTCTTTTTTTGTTTTGTTTTTTGGTTGGTTGGTTTTTTAGTGCAATTTATTTTAAAATGGAATACTAATATGAAAATACTGATCTCTAACTTTAACCATGTAAAAGTTAAGCATTTTGTGCAAACTAAGAATCTAGGCTACCTCAGAAGTCAATGGGAAAAAGAGACACTTTGAGAAGGTGATTTATCCTATTTCGTTTGGGCTCTGCAAAACTTTCTAGAAATTTCAATGGGAATTCAGTGTGTGGACTTATATGTATGCTTGATACAAGGGTTTTTTTTTATCTTTTTTTGTCTTCTATTACAAACTTCCAAGGTGTGTGAGGTTACCTGTCCCTTGGAAACAGCCATTTTTCAACAGTCATTGCAGAAAGAATCTTGGTGCCTAGGCTAGAGTAGACAGCTAAATTTGGGTGATTTACCTAGTTTTAGATTCTGCAAGCTCATTTATTTTTGAATTTGTACCTCTTTCCCATAACAAAAAGCTAAAGATGCTGAAACTAGCAGCTCTGGAAATGTTTCATCCTAGATGGAAGTCATTCACCCATTGGGGAAGCTGATAGACTCAGGTGACAGGGGGATTCAACTTGCTGATATGCAAGTTAAATATACATTGTTTTCAGTAAAATAAGAACCCACTCAAACTTCTGATGTTCCCTGACTGAATTACTAAACTTAATCAAAATCTTTTTTGAAATACTGATATTTGGAAGGCAGTTTTCCTGCCAGAACATAAACCAGAGAACCTGAGCTCCAGCAAAAGCACCCTCTCTGGAGTCTATATACAGTATTAAATAATCTTACCGACTAAAAATTCACCAGCCTGCAGTGGGTCCACCTAACAGCGATGAAGCGCAGTTGCCTGGGACAGACTGTAAGAATGGGGCTTGCTGGCACACAATGGTAATTTTCCTTTTGCTCTGCCTAAGCCTCCAGCAATTGCAGCTCAGAGTTCTCCAGCATGTCCATGAAATTTGGTGGGCATTTATAAGTTAAATGTAAATGTGATGGGCTGCACTCTACTTCAGTACTCATTTGAGAACCTGAAGCTAGCCAGGATGAACCTGGTCTCCCTCTGTTTCATGTAGGTTGGTGGTCCCCAGGGGGTAACGCTTCCTCACTGAGAAGGCACAAACACAAAGCAGCTGATGTTTAAAACCTCAATAGATAAATTCTGTCATAACCATGTTCCCTGAGTTGGATTTTGAGTGGGCAATACCAGCAATCTATGAACAGAAAAGAGCTGAACCAAACACAGCAAGAAACATTGCCAAATGTCAAGGTCAAGCGAAGGTCAGTTACAAAACAGAAGGACACTCCTGCACAGAAAGAAGGCCAAGTAGCTGTTGTGTAGCAATATACTTTGATCAGAACTTATTTACAGTGATTAGATAGTCTAGAAAAAAAGTGCTTTATATCTATTTGTCAGTCTTCTCAGACCTCCGAACCCTTTGCTTTCATTACTTGCAAAGTGGGAGGACTTGTGTTAAACTCGAGTAGCGTTAGCTCAGTTGAACTTTCAATAGTGTCTCAGCTACACTCACAGACATTTTTACTTTACGCTTTTTAAGAGGAATGAGAAGCAGAAAGCTTTAATCACCTACCAATTTATTATTTTCTTAAGAAAAACTAAAGTTGTGTTAATGGGCCACCAGCTAAAGTGCTATTATTAGTCAATATTAAAGAAAGAAATCCAAAGACTGGGACAGGCTTTGGAAGCAAAAGCAGCTGGAAATTCTAGACTAATAGAAATCAGATACGGAAAAGATCTATTAAATCATCCAATCAATGCCCCAGTTAATATAAAATCATTCCCAACAGCACAGTGTTTAGTGCTCTGTCCAGTCTGGACTTAAATATCATGAGCAATGGAATTTCTGACATTTCCCCACATTCCTGTGGATCACTCTGCCAGGAATTTTTTTCCCTGATATTCTGACTATGTTTGCCTTTTCCCACAGTTCAATGTATGTTAACGTTCCTAAAGTAATTCCCTTCCTCTTTTTTATTGTCAATTATTTTTACAAGATTTTCATTAGTTTTAATTAACCAACCTGCTTTATACTTTCAATTTTAATATTCTAAGAAGAAAAATTTTAAAATTACAAGAGTTAACCACTTCTGAATTTTGGTCCATTAGACCAAAACCTCAGTGGAGACTCCTAAAAGTTGCAGCTAATCTGGAAATGTGCTAATCTTCAAAGTGCTTGGGAAGTTATTTGTTAGCTGGACGCGTATTTTGCAAATGAAAGAGGTTTTATATTTTAGTGGTATCAGCCAGGTCCCCTTCTTTACCAACTTCTTTCCTTGGCTCTATCTTTCTCTGATAATTCTGGAGAAACACATTCCTACAGAGCTTAAGCTTTGCTGTTGCTTATTACCATTTTTGCATCAAGATATAATCAATTCTTAGGTGAGTATTCCTGGGAGAACTAGAATTTGCACACCTTTGGTTGAGTAGTCCTTTAGGAAGCTACCTTGGCCATTTCTTGCTCCCTTTTGTTCTTTTTCCCCCATAGGAAACCTGCTGTATATCATCGTCATGAGTTTCATCTTCACCTTCCTTTAAGTCCTGATCTGGAGAAAGGTGCCGGTAGGAAGAGCTTTTCACCTGTGAAAAGCTCAGAGAATTTGATGGTCTCAAAGGACTATGTCATACAGATCAAATTGCAGGATCACATCAAAATTTTTAAAAAGACAGAAGGGCATAACTTACAAGCCTAACATAAATTTTGTTGTTCAAAAGCGCTAAGTACATTGTTATTCTTGCTATTCACAGTACTGAAAGACAGTGGCTGTCTCTTCTAGGGCTGAAGGTGGGCCATGTACCCTTTATACTTTACACTTTTGAACGTGAAGGTCCAAACAGTGACACCACTTATGCCAGGTCTAAGCCTTAAAAAATGAATTCTTACCAGCCCAGCACCCATATATGATGAGGAAAGACTTGGCTCAGCATTTAATGAGAGGATTTCTCAGTTTAACAACAACAACAAAAAAGACATAACAAGATCAAGTGACTCAAATACAATGTGTGGTTGTTTTTAAACAATGAGGATAATTAAACATTAGATGAGGATAACTAAATGTTGGGACAGCTTACCTAAGGGTATGAAAGGCCCTTTAAAACTGTAACCAAATTTGAGTCAGTTTCTAAAAATAGAAATCGTTGCTTAAATAGAAAATATTGGCCTGAGGCAAAAGCTACTGGCTGATTACATGCTTTAGTTTGTGTTATACTACGTTGTGATAATGGTCATGTCTCAGAATCTATGTATTAATTTTATTGTAATGGAGACTCATATTTTGTTCTGAATCTGCACTAAGTAATCCAACAAAAGAATGAAAAAGAGAGAAAAAAACACATTTCCATTTCACTCTTGTAATTAATCCATGATTATTAAAGGTAGACAAGTCTGGTAACTTTACCCATATACTCTCTAATTTTTACATGATTTTCTATCAGAAATTCCTGATTAATTATTCTAATTCCACTTAGTTAGCTTGTGGCAGTTGTACAGCTTGCTCTAATGAGCAGACTTCTTGGCCTGGTGGCAGATCACCATTTCAAATCATCTGCCAGGTGCAGGACACAGGAAAGCTGGGTTCAAAGCTCCATACATCTTAGGATACAACAGTATAATATTTCAGCAAAAACCAACACTAGCACTCTCTAGCAGCCCTGAAATAGGAAAAAAAAATCCTCTGATTTAGTACTGTATGTCACTATGTAACAAAATAATTATTTCTTTGTATGTCAGGGTGAGAAAATGCACATTATATTTCAGAAAAACTGAATTTTGATCACTGCATACAGAACAAATTTAACAGAACTACAGGGCTTCCGAGGTACCTCAGGATCATTTTACAGATTTTTGAGACAGCTTATTGACTCCTGACAGACTCTTTATGTTTAGGAACACTATGTTTTTAGTCTAAAAGGTGAGGCAGTATCAGGTTAATATTGTATATTTATTAGAACAGACTGATTTCCTGATACAGCCTTAAATTATTAGTATTGACATAATGGCATTAACACAGTTTATTGACCAGGAAAGAGAGTTTTGGTTAAGAAATCAAATGGAGAGTCAGGAAATCCAATCTCATTTCTTGCCTCTGGTACAGATTCTCTGTGCAGCTTTGACTGGTTAGGTATTCATATATATATGAATATATATATTCATATATCAAAGCACATATTCAGACTGTCTAATTTAGGTGCTGTATAGTATTAAACTAGAAGGGCAGGATATTTTTCTTAGGTATTTAAAAATCTCTTTCAGAGGAACCTGCCTCCAACACCTGAATAAAGGAATTTAGGTATTTAATTTTGTTGGTGTGCAGGCCAGGCACCTTTTGTTTGGTGATCACCCTACTTAGTCTAAATACCTAGAGTATGTCTCATAAAGTCCACTTATGGTGGTACTGGACTTACAGCATCATTGGAGAGAAATTCAAACTACTAACAGTTCATTACCACTTCTTTCTAAGCTTTCTTTAAATCAATCCATTTTAGGGTGGCCTCCATTTTAGGCCACACTAGTTCCTTAGGCACCAACATGAAATCTCCAGTTTGCTGTAAAATACACTCTAGTAAGGGAAGAGGTGGAGAAGGGATATTTTCCAGTGGGAAGAGAAAGAAATTCCTGTGAAAAGGTGTATTGAAACCAATAGCAAAAATATTCCGTTTCAGTAGTACACAGTAGAATAGGAGTAAACCATCCTAGTTGGTTTGAATGATGCATAAGTTGGACAGAAATCTGAAGGCAGATTTCTAGAACCAAATGCCAGGGCTCTCCAAAAGTATTTCTATAACAGATACTCTCACTCTGAGCATTTCTTAGCAGATGTACTCTACAGACCACCAGGTATTTTTCATTCCCTTTCCACTAGCACAACTTTTCCCAGTCTGTACCTACTATGTGTCTATAAAGAAATCAGTTTAATTCACAGTTTAACAAAATTCCTATGAATTCGGAATGCAGACAGATGACATAGTAACAAACCTTGGGATTTTCTGCATGTCATTTTCCACGGTTTTAAGTAGACAAGTAGTAACAAGTAAATGTTAATACTACAGTTACAAATATTATTATTCCATTTACATGTAAGTGCCTAAACTTTTCAGGCTTGTCTGATCACTTTTTTTGATTTAGTCACGGTAGTAAAGAAAATGACTTGTCATCAACACGTAGACATTCATGGAAATCTGCAAAACTACTCACCCGCATGGGTGACGGTAGACAATGACCTTTAGCTGATTAGAATGTAGGCATTTTGTCTAAGCTAGTTATCCAGGTTTACTTTACAGTCAGTGTAGAAACAGAGATGTTACCAGAAGAGGACCAATCCTATTGTAAAAAAAATTCCTAAGATAACTGAGTTGACTTTGTCTTTAGAAGTACTTTTGTTTCCATTGACTACAGAGAAATGTTAGCCAGGACTGAGTCTAGATGCCTTACAGCTGAGATTAGGTCAGATGAATCCCACCTGGCTGCTGGTTTTGTCTCTTAAGTCTCATGTACTTAGGAACTTAATTATCTTATTAGTTGTAATCACAAAACTATGATTAAAGCCAATAAAAGATGAACATAAACAATGGATTGAACAGTACAACCCCAGAGGAACCCTTGGCTCTAGGCGACAGTGTGATTGGAAAAATGAATCCTTCTATGTCATCTCGTGCCACAAGGGATACGTGTAATTCACTTTTCCTCTTGTCTGAACACTCAACTGCAGCTTGTTAATGCTAATGACCATGGCAGCAAACGAACTATTTTCACATGACAGAAGTACCTACAAACTCTCTTGGCTATTGTTTCAAATTTTAAGTAAAGCTTTCCTTTTGGTTAAAAGGGCAGTCAAGGTACCTTTTATCAACCAGATTGTCATCTCATCATTTGACATCTCCACAGTGATTCTCACATCAGTGGAGCTGGGCTGAATGTCTGGGTTATGTATGGGAGTTGCTCTATAGCAGAACACTTTAAGTTGGCTTGTTTCAGAATGTGCTTTGCAGATTGCACGTTTCCCTCAGCCTCTCCATTCAGCTGAGAGGATAACAGCCCAGTTGCAACGTGACAAAAGTTATGCATGTCCATAAATCATATGTATTCTTCTTCATCAAACAGGATGCCTTGGACTGTAATAATTTCATCTGGGTTTCTCCATTTTGCCAATATATTTTTCAGCTGATTTATGGCACTTGCATTAAGTGTATGATCTCCAAATATCTGGAAAAGAAGCCATATACTTTCACCTTTAACTCACAAACGTCAGTCCCTATGCTTTTGAGGGTGTGAGTGGTTATTAATGTTCTCTTATGCTGGCTTTCTTAACAAAACTCACACTGGCTAAAATCACAACACAAATAATATGTCTGTGTTTCCTAGCTTCTGGCTCCAAAACAGTACTCTTTTACAACTGCTAGCAATGCCCAAATACCCCATCTTGCTCATTGGAAAAGGATAAGCATGACATTCCTCTTGGAAAATGCACTTATCACACAAAGTAACTTTTCTGTTTGGTTCTATAAAGTTATATTTAAAAAAAAAAAACAAAAATCAAACTTTACATACCAATGACTTTCTGTGGAGTCCTTCAATAATCATAAGCATCCTTAGGATCAGTCCCTGTGTTTCAGAGAGTGCTCTGGAAGCTGTGAATCTCCAGGCACTTGCAGATTTCGTGCACTGACCACATTCAGAATACACTGATAGGCACAGTGATCAGGGCTTCACTGGACATGTGAATCCTCTTTGTCTCATGTCTTGCCATACATTGAAATCCCAGTTACTTCTCCAACACATATAAGCAAGCTTCACAGTGAGTGAAAAGTTTAAGTTCCTCTAATCTGTACCTTTTTCATATACACAGACCAAAACATTGCAAATTTTAGCTTTATTATATGACATGTAGATGATTTCAGATGATCAGCACCATAATGGTCTTTTCACTGGCACCAGCACTTGCAGAGCCTTACAAGCACCATAAAGTTATCCTCCAGAAACTTCAGAAAGGATTGCCCTGTCCTATTTATTGCTATAGTTTGACTCAACATTCATTTTGCAGTGTTTCTGCTAGGTGTGCTTTAATTTAGATGTTGAAGGAAACTATGAATCTTTTCACATGCTGAGATTTTTCTGGGAGTCTGTATATTACTTTTGAATCTTGGCACGAGTGTTACACATTTATGATGTGTCCCAAGAGGTCTACCATCTCTGACACAGCAGACACCTTTCTCTGTTACTGCTGTTTAGACTCACTAACTGAAAATTGACTGTTAATCGATTAATTTGGGTGCATTTTATTGTTTATTGTTATAGTTTGTAAATCTGTTCAGTTCTGTATAAGACAGAAATACAAAGGCAGTCCAGTCCCCAGGAAACTTATTGTCTAGGAGACGAATAGAGAAAGAGGGTACTCATAACCACTCAGCCCTAGGTACCTAATGCAACCAGCTACCTCCGCTCACTTTCTTCTCTTCACTGATACCCTTGAGAGTTAGGCACCAGAACTACATGCCTAAGCTGGAGCTTACCCATATGTCTGAAAAGATGTAGTGGAAGATCTGGAGGAAAATCACCTTGTATGTATTTTTTATTTCTTAGTCTGTTTTATTTTTGTTTCTGTTTTTATTCTTTTCTTTCTCTTTTATGATCTTTGAGTACAGATTTAAATCAAGAGAGAATTAAGGCCACATGTTAAGATGTCATTCACATGCCTTCCTGCTATGTTCTGCATTAGTATCATCATTTTCCTTTGCCATTATTTCTGTGCAATGATAATAGCAATTCTGTGGCACCAGAATTATCCTGGAAGTGTGATATTTACTGTTATCTTGGCCTTGCCTGAGTGCAGAAATTTATTTGCTATGAAACATGTGGTATTTTGAGGGGAAAATAATTGGTCACTGAACAGCCTTGGAAGGATGCCATCGTGGGTAGATGAAATGTGTTCTGCCATTGGAATAAGCATATTTAGTTATTTCAGTGGAGTGTACTTTTCCTCATTAGTAAATATGCACGCACAGAAAGCACTAGACTAAGATTTTTTATATATCTTCTCAGTATGATCATTTGGTCTACCTTTCTGTTGTCATTTTGCTAACTGAGCTTATGCTCTAGATTTGGAATCCTTCTTAATAAATTCATGCCAAAAAGTTTTCATCATCTTAATAGAAACAAACACAAAAGTGAGTGCTCAAGCAGCAATGTTTTTTTCTGGCTTCTCAGTGTTAAAAATCACAATTCTAGTCAGCATATTAGAATACTGGTGTTAAAGAAAAGCAGAATAATAAACAAAATAGCCTTGTTTCAAGCTTATTTCATTATGAGTGTTTTTATGGCCAATTAGTTCAGGAAATCAACATGCAATTGCTCCTCTCAGATTAGTGTGGTCTTAAGTGACAGAAGACAATAAGTAAGATATATTATTAACACAGAGTAGCTGTAACTTCACTGAATTGCATCAATATCTATTGAGGTTCAAACACACGTTCAGCTAGGTCAGGTTGAAAAGATCTTTTAAACTAAGAGAAGCACTAAAATTGTTACCTTGACACTGCAGGGAAGGTAAGTCTAAAGTTTTCTGATTTTACTCCAGAGCTACCTTGAAGGTTATGGAGGAACACAGAAATGGAAATGAAAGTTCTCATTGTATTTTAAAAAGTAATATTAATGTCTTCCTCTGGCTGGTTAGACAAATTTCTGGGTGTCCAGAGACAGCTATTAAAAATGATGGGCCAAAGGCAAACTGTTTCAGGATATCATGGGATGTCCTGATTGTGAGATGCTGGGAGTATACAGCTGCAGCTTCTTTGAGCATCCACTCCTGGTTGCCATCAGAGGCAAAATACTTTGCAAGAGGGAAACTGTTTTGCAAATTGTTATAGCTCAGACTCGATAGTCTAAAATGTATAACTGAGATCTCTTTAATGATCACAGGCTGTTTCCATCTGACTGGCTGTAGTCTTTTGTTAAAACAAACAAACGAATAATAACCCTCACCCCCTCCAAAAAACACAATGTCTTCTGTTTCAGGGAAATCCTCAAAACAGCTTGAAGGCACTCATCCTGGCAATGTGAAAGTAGTCTCATTAAGTCCAGCATTGCTTGAGGTTCAGGCCTCTTCCCTTCATCTGTGCCATTGTGATCTGTAGCCACACGGTACAGCACAGCTCAATATCAGATAAGACCCTGTGATCTAGCACGACAGGCAATGAAAGGCAATGAGCACTGCTTTCTACTACCTGAAACTCCCCGAGAATCTAATCAAAAGATGGCTTCACCACCGAGACCTTTGTTGTGCTGGGATGGGACTCATGCCTGGACTGTAATTGTGGGCTGGAGCGGGCAGAGAGATAGGCTTGGTTCGCACATGGGAAGTACAATGTCTAATTTCATATTATAAGGGAATTAGTACCATATGTGTAACATCCATACTCTTGCAAAACATGCAAAAAGAAGGCAGTCAAAACCTCAGATTTAATTCTTCTTCAGCAGTAACACAGCCACTGCTATTAGTTCCTTTTTAAAAGCCATTGAAATGTTTGTGGAATGATTTTGTGTGGTAACAAACTCTATGGTTTTGCTTTATTTCGCATGAGGTCACCACTTTAGATTTACTATAGGTCTGAAGTGTTTCACCCAGGTTTGAACCTCAGCCTACCACAATTACAGTGTTAGAGTTCATCTGACTTCTCCCAAAAGTCTTGGTGGGCTATTTTATTTTTTTCCTAACGAAATTGTGGAAATGTCATTGTATTGCTACTGCTGGTCTACTGTTCATGTATTTGATTTAGTGGCACTGAAAAGCTCACACCACACATCCAAGCAAAAGACAACCATGAAAATTAACCTTGTGTTGCTTAGCTGGAGAAAACATGGTTTAAATGGTTGGTCTTGGCATGTCTCAAAGGACCTATGAAATGGATTTGGAGCCAGCCTTCTTCATCAGCTAATCTATGTGTGAGAGCTAAATAAAGGAATCTGGGGGAAAGGTGAAAAAAGAGAGCAGGTAATTAAATATTAGAAAAAGGGTAAAATAAAAATTTGATTTATACCATTTTTAATGTTTTTGGGCTGAAACAGAATTCATGGAATATGTAATTGAGTTGACAAATATATCATGAGGCAGAGGTTAAATAAACAACCTCTGGTGAAAACTATATAGACTAACTTAACATAATAAAACGTTGCATGAAGCAGAAAATTCTATGACAATTTGGTACACAGGGTATTACCTCTCTTTCAGTTAGAGGGCATTTATTACCCACTAACTGTGTCTTGATACTCAGGCAAGACAGATGATGTGGTGAGAGATATTCAAGATCGTGAACTGATATCAGTCTTTTATAAAAAGCAAGAAAAGGCAGTAGATTCTCTCCCCCCCCCCCCCCCCCCCCCCCCCCCCTTTTTTTTTTCTTTTCTCGGTGTCGGTTTAAGCATTG
>NW_008824618.1:661737-678065 GCF_000699105.1 Pygoscelis adeliae
ATTGCTCTCTGGGAATGGGATTGAACAATGGTTCCTGAAGGACTGGAGTGAGTGTTAGTGATGGAGACACAAGAGACTCCAGTCCACTCAAATTTTTATTTTAGTCCTGATAAGTCTTTGAAACCCTAATAACACCAGCAGAAGTGCTGGGACCCTCCTCTTTTCCAGTGTTTATACAGACTTTTAAAGAGCTTATCAGGCAATTGTCCACCTTCTGTCTCAGTCTAGCACAAGATGAGTACACATGATGTTCCTTTGAAATGTCAGTATTTGTGAGATGGGACTTCATTTTAAAGGCAACTCCTAAATTCCACATGACCAGCTGAACAGTTAAGTACTCTAAACAGAGTCCATATAGATATCCACAGACTTGTAATAATGCAAAAGATATGATTATACTAACAAAAATCTACAGATTTTCAGCTGATCAGCTGAAGGATCTATTTTATGGTGTGAATCACTCTTAGTGCTCTCAGGTTGTACTAAACAGGGCTTAATTCATTTGTTCATGTGCAGGAAACTAGAGCCCCTGGGCTCGATGCCTGCCCCCTAAATCATCTCATTTAACCTCCAGCAACTCCAGAAGGGCATTGATCTGCCATAGTTATGTGCCATATTTGTTATCTGCAAGCAGATGTCTCAGATACCTCACGTATCTCAAAAGGTATTATCCATTTGTGTGGCCAGCTGAATCAAATCCTATTCCCCTCTGAATGCAGTGGGGTCTTAGACACCCAGCACACATACAACCTCTTGCACTGTAGACACTTAGAGCCTGAAGCTGATGCTGGCCCAAATTTTATCGATCCCCTCGGAGGGACAAGATAAAAAACAATTTTGTTGCATGTTACTCTTTGATATATTTCAGCAAAAGAGCTTGATTAGTCATATGCATTCATTGTTCACAAATTGAGTTTAATTCAACAAATTTCTTTGGATAGGTAGCTGTCCTGGTTTCGGCTGGGACAGAGTTAATTTCCTTCCTAGTAGCTGGTACAGTGCTGTGTTTTAGATTTAGGACAAGAACAATGTTGATAACACACCGATGTTTTAGTTGTTGTTAAGCAGTGCTTACACTAGTCAAGGACTTTTCCGCTTCCCATGCTCTACCGACTGAGAAGGCTGGAGGTGCACAAGGAGCTGGGAGGGGGCACAGCCAGGACAGCTGACCCCAACTGGCCAAAGGGACATTCCGTACCATGTGACGTCATGCTCAGTACATAAACTGGGGAAAGCTGGCCGATGGGCGCTGCTGCGCATGGTCTGGCTGGGCATCAGTCAGTGGGTGATGAGCAATTGCATTGTGCATCACTTGCTTTGTATGTTATTATTATTATTATTGTTGTTGTTGTTATCATTATTTTATTTCAATTATTAAACTGTTTTTATCTCAACCCACGAGTTTTCCCACTTATACTCTTCCAATTCTCTCCCCCATCCCACCGGGGGTGGGGGGGGGGGTGAGCGAGCTGCTGTGTGGTGCTCAGTTGCTGACTGAGGTTAAATCACGACAGTACCTCGTTTAGATCAAGTCCTCTTGTTGATTTCAATCAGTATTGGGTCATTTCCCCAACAAGGCTATTCATGCAAGTCATAAATGACTAACAGCAAAGTTGTGTAGTCTCTGAACATACCATCTACCTTCCCGCTATTCTCAATATCTGTTTTATGCTTCCGTTTTACATGGCAGCTCAATGTAGGTGAACACACTGAGCAAGATATCGCTGAAGTTACAGGTAAAGTTTTTTCAGTGCTTGTCCTTAAGCTATGTCCATAAACCATTTCAAAAGGTCAACACAAGTTCTACTTTTCTGTCATTCAGTCTTCGGCAGTCAGAGAATCACATGCTCTACACATAAAGGGTGTAAACAGAATAATCTTGGATCCTTGCTCTTTGAAAACACCTGTAGGATTAATGACATCACTGATGGTTTTCTTTCCATGATATCTGTCTAAACATTTAAATCAGTATCACTCCCCAGAGTACATTCTGCCAGGCAAGATACTGTCTGGCAAAATGGGTCTCCATCACCTGTCCTTCCTGAAGCCATGCAAGACCTCCATGAGGAGAGCAGTGCTGGTATTCTGTCCTGGGTGATGCAGATGTTTGAGAAGCCTACTCCATTAGCCTACGCATACTCCAAAGCTCTGGTTTATTGCTTGGCTTGTAGCAGGATTCCCAACAGAAACGTTCACATTGTCAACTGCCAGCTGAAGGACCTGCTCTGCAAACTCATGCCCTACTGAGAATTTGCAGCTCAAAGGCTGGCACCAGAGAGTTTCTTCTGCTGAGCACATTACATGGTGATTTCCCATAGCTCATGCAGCAGTGCAGGGTTAGGAGAGGTGTGGACTAAAGGAGAGAAAAACCAAACCAGTGATAATATCAAAGGAGAAGAACAGTAAAATCAGATGTAAGGCTGCAGTCAGAGATCATTGATCACCTTTATCTTGTTTCAGATCCACAACTAGAATCACATTTTCCTGTATGGGCCCATCTCCCTTTGCAGTACAAAAAAGGGTGATGCTGTTTCTTTAAAATATTTTGGATTTCCCTGATGAAGAAGCAAGTAAAAATGATCTGTGCTCCCCTTCACCAGAACATCCTAATCTAGAATATTTTGATAACAGCATAAGATTCTTGGAGCTGGAGCTAAAAGAGGGAATTTCCCAAGGGAAAAACTGGCATAGTATTTTTTCTTTTTTGCCTGTTTTCCCACTACAAATAATTAGTACTACTACTAGATTTGACTCAGTACTAGAATATTTTTTTTCCACATATTGCACCAAAATCTTGCAGTTTGAGTACATCTAAGAGACAATTCCGTTTCTCAAACTGTGCTCCACTTCCAGGTTGCTGTTAGCCTGAGATTTTTCCTCCAAGTGGTAATCATTTCCCTCCCAGGTGTGTGAAGCATTCATGCTGCTACCTCCAAATAGGAGGTGCAGCTAAAACAATTCCCCAGCAAAGACAGACAGAGATGTTCCACCCTCCTGGATGCTCTCTCTGAACCATGGTATATATAAAAGCCAGCAAAGAGGCTATTCATTCCACGGTGCTTAACCACCATAGGATAAATTATCTGTGAGAAACAAGGTAGGCTCTCATCTCATGCCTTTGAAATTACACAAAATGAAGCACAGATCAAACTTTTGTGCCAGAAGTTTCTCTATCTGACTGAGCTTATCTCATCCAACTGACCTTTGCAGGCAACATTTGCAGACTTGCTAATATTGATTGGTCTGCTAACTCCTTCCCCTCCTCAAGCATCCCAGGGATGTTGTCCACCTTAGAAAGCACAGAAAGGAGAGTAGCCTTGGGGACAAATAATTTGGCTGTATGGGAACTATGTGAAAAATCAAAACCTCATCATTCATCCCGACATCAAACATGTCTGAGAGTGAAAAAACTAGCATACCCACCTAGTCGTTTCAGCATCTTTGAGCCCAGGTTGAGATCCTGTAAAATAATGCCGGCTGTAGACAGCATTAATCAATTCATTAGTTTGTGCTCTTCTAATAAAAAAGGAAAGAAACTCGTATTTAAAGCATGTTTGGTATCAGCCTCTGTTGGAAATGGGACTGTGGTCTAGCCATTGATAGAAACCATTATGGGAGCTCCAGTGTTGCCACAACTGCAAGAGCAGTAAATCAGCCGAAACCAAGGAAATGACTGATGGCCGAACTCACCAAACAAAAAAGAGTCATACCAATTTGAAATTAAAAGGCTTGCATTTTCACCTAGGTTTTTCCTTTGTTTCCTGGAATAAGTTTTTATCTATTCTCTGGTCTTAAAGCTGCTGTGGTTTCAATTATAATCTTTCATAAAGGATTGTGCTACAAAGTAAAGTCTTTGCTGCTATGCCCACTATTCTTAAAGGACCTTTTAAGATCTTTTTGTATGTAACATGGAAATAAATTTGTACCCAATTCCTCGTGACATTTTGGAGAGCTAGTTTTATAATCACCTTTGCTATCAGACATCTTCATCCCTTTCATGGCCACAAATAGTAAAGGCTGACCTATGAAATATAGCATGCATCTCAGAGGGTATGCAATCTGAAAATTGTTGCCTACAGACCAAAACAAAGAAAGTAGAAGCATATGGACAGCTTGGGCCCCCTATTCCCTTCTGTGAGATCTAAGCAACTGATACACAACCCATGAAAGAACAGAATGTTTGGACACCTGTGGCAGCCAAGTACCCGTCCAAGATGTTTCATAATCATGCTTATTTATGAAATCAGAATAGGATGCCAAGTCAGGTGGGAAAATAAGAGATGACACTTAAGTCATAGTGAATATTACCCAGCGAGGGGGCAAGGGGAAGTAGTGTTGTTGTCAGGTGGAGAGTAGGGGGTGAGAGGGAGGAGGAAATTGCAGAAAGAGATTAGATCCCACAAATAGCCAGAGGAGTCAGCAGGGAGAAGGATGTGGTAGAAGAAAAATGGTTTTTCTGAAAGTCAGGGGTAAAGGAAATAAACTGAACACCATAAAAACAGCTTACAGAATCCCAGTTTCTGAAAGAGGCACCAGCAGTAAGAGAAAACAGTCAAACAGTGTTAGCCTCCCCAGGCATGGATGGGTGCCACAAGACTGAATGAAAAAAAAACCACTAACCTGGACTTCAGGAAAATGATGAGGTATCCTATCTGCTCCCTGGCTTTCAGGGGATGTTATTCAAAGGTAGGAGAGAGGAAGCACCTGGGCACCTGGTTGACTTAAACCATGGAATGTCATTTGCACAGGAAAAACTCACTAGAGAGGCAAACCACCAGAGTAATGAATGACAAGTAAAGGAGAAGCTGAAATAAGAGAGGAACAGACTTGAAATGGTTGATAGGGATGCTTTCAAACTCAGCCGGTCACCTCATATATTCTCCACAAAACTTTCAGTTTCCCCCTTGAGTCCTTCCTATTCAGTCTTTGTTTGACACTCTTACCAATCTACATTTCCTAACAGCTTTTCCAACTCTCATTCCCTTTCCTGATATCCTTGCCAAATCCAGGCAGTATCTTTCACTTGTTCCCTTCCCCACATCACATACCAGAACATAATTTTCACAACCTGAGGGTGCCAGCTCTATGCCGTGCATTAAAATGACATTAAGCATTATGTGGATCGACGGAAGCTAGAATATTTTTTTTGATGGGGTGAGGGTAGAGGGATGGGAGAGAAGGAAGAGGCCCTGTAAGTGGGCCTTCTTTAGCAGAACATCCTATAAGAAACATATGATAATACAATCATCACAGATATTTGACAAATGCTACTCAGTTCATTTTTTCCCTTCCTGATGACATATCCCAGGCTTTACACTGAGCTTCCCAAAGATAGATTGTGCATACAGCAAGTATCTAGAGGAATGCAAAAGCAGAAAAAAACAGAAACACTACATTTGGGAGAGATTCCTTCACGCTGGCTTCTTCAGCAAGATCTGCAAATGAAGTTATTAAGATACTTAACACAAGCCAAGGTTATCTGAAAGCAAGCAAATATTTTATCATGAATAGTAACATTGTTTAGTTTTAGCATTTAAATCACCATCCACACAGTAGCTATGTTTTGCCCCTTTGGTAGTATTATTTACCCCTTATTTATTTGACTGTGAAAATGCAGAGGAAAGCCTTTCAGTCAAAAAAGATAGTGAAAATTAGAGAAAGGCTTTATTGAGAATCACATCATGTTGTTTATGATTAATATCATAGTAGCTGTAGTAAAGTGCTTTTAAGAAAGAATAGTCTAGAAACTTGTCCTAGAAGCTGCAAATAAAAAAGTCAGAGCAATCTTCAAGAAAAAAATAGGAAAAATGCTTACTACAGACTATTATTATTTTATCAGTGTACTTTGTAGAAAAGGTATAGTTGGAAACGTCATTTTCATTTTCTGGGTTTTGAAAATACATATTTTTGGAGGCAATAGAAAAGTGTGGAGAATTTCCATTTTTCTTTAAAAAACAGTGCTCTTAAGTTATTTTTCTCTGCTTTCTTCCTATTCTAGAACTTTTGTTGAATGGAAGTCACTATCAAAATGGGAAAAGCACTTTTCCATGTTTTCGTATTTTTTATGAACTAGAAGGAGTGGAAGGCAAAGAATTATAGAAAGGACATATAACAGAAGACAAAGAAGGAATGACATTTTTCAGAATTTCATCAGGCAAAATAGTCTTTCCCATAGGAAAAATATGTTAAAAAAAAACCTTATGCACTTTATCAAAATAGTCTTCCTTCCTGACCAAATTTTCACGTTGCTTCTAGTATATTTAAATTGTCTCACTTGGCAGCAAAGGAGCTAATAGGACTATACCCTTTAAAGCTCAGATAGCAGCTGATCTATCTTGTTGAGTTAAATCTCCTTGGATGATGCTCAGAGTGAGATCAAGACTTCATGTTCCCCCAAATCTCTACCCATGCTGAGGAGGTCACACTTTGATTCCTGGACTTTCATGCAGGAAAGAATTTACAATCTCTCTTCAAGATGTTTTACTTTTCACAGATTTTACTGTCTTAGCCCTGCTTTGCAATGTATCAGTTTTATCTTTGGACCCCAAAATGCCAGACAAAAGGAAGGATATTCAGCAAGTCCCTGTGTTTATTTGACATTCCAGAATGAATACATGTTGTGTGGACAAAAGCAATGTTTTACAAGTTTTCACATCGCATTCTGAAAGGAGTGTTTTCTTTATAATCTATGTATCTTTATATAGGCTGTAGGCCAGGTTAAGCAGTGTGATGCAAAGGCTGGGCAGAGGGCCTCTATTCACAAAAGAACACTTATTTCACTTCATCTTACATGGCTATCTGTACTGCCAAGCTCACGCTGAGGGATGTTTTACACACATCACACAGTGTGTGTTGTGCTCCTGCGTCGCTCCTCTACTTTTATCCCGTTTGTGCAAACTAGGAGGTGGGACCAGCAAGTCTAACTATCAACAGTGGTGATGGGGCAGAGGACAGCTTTTGACAGGGAGCCTACAATTTCAGCTGTTTGACATATCTTGCCATCAACCCATGTTATTGCCAAACATCATTTCTCTAGTTTCACAATGTCATGCCCTGAAAAAGATCCCTTGGAAAGTGGTAGCAAAGCAGACCACTCTGAAGGGATGATATAGTGATGCTAACAACCATAACGTGGCATAGTGCCATGCTCTCTCTTTAAAATGTGCAGCGAGAAATGGCCTGTATTTCCATGGCAATATATTATCTGCCTGAGCAGCAAATGTTACACAGCATAGAAATTCAACCCTGATCCATCATTAACGCAGATATTTTAGCAGAAAGAAGGTTACTGGTAGAGATCACAATATCCTTAATGTAGGTTGCATAAGATATATTGTTCAATTAAAGCATCTTTTGTAATCTTTCAGCTTTTTCATTTGCAGTCAGAGAAGGGAGTGAAGTTCCTGAGGGCTTCAGGTCATTGGAAGAAACATGTTCAACACCTTGTTGGCCTTTTGGCTCCTTGGGTAGCCTTGAACCAGTAAGTTCAGTATACACAAGTGAAACCCAGTACATACAATTAAAAATGCAAGGGTCTTAAACAAAACTAAAGCAGATTTACAGAATTTAGGCCCAACATTTTGATCTAAACCCCACCCACTGAACTGCCAGTTCAGCAAGTATCTAAACTCAGCATTTCCTTGACTGGTCTGTAGGTGTTTAAAGCCCTGTTTCTGAACGTGCCGCGCGTGGCTGGCTTGGTATACCTCTCCTGTATACCTCTGGCAGACCAGTAGACTACTGCACTGACACGCAGACCTTCAGGGATTTAGACCCTGTGCCTGGAGCATGTGTCATTTGCATACTGATTGGCTTGAACTCCACATAAAACACAACATGGCCACTTTCTTCTAAAAGCAATTGCAATCAGAGGTTTGCACCACTTTGAGATGCAACATCCCACTAGCTAGAGCTGCCGCTGCAGGAAGCACCAAGTCCTGATGAGGTCCTGGCTAAATCCAGTAATAGCAGGCACCATCTCACCTGCTCAAATCAAATCATGGAGCAGAAACAAACAGTACATCCATGACCCCATAAAAAGAGACAAGACAAAATGGAGCACAACTCAAAGGCTGAGTGGTTAGGGTACTGGCCTGGCTGAGGGATAAAATGGATTTTGCTCTTTGTTCCTAGATATTTTTTCAATCAAAGAGACATTGAACAATGTGTGTAACTACACATAATTATACATAATTGTCATTTGGAAGTAAGGGCTGGAAGATAAATCACCCTCAGTGTCCCCAGTGAAGTAGACACGTTTTCTGTCTCTCTTTCACAATAGGTCTCATTCTCCCTTCTGTGTAGTGGCATGGCTTTCACAGGAGGGGTGGAAGCTGCCTTCGATCCCACTTCATGTATAATTCGATAGGATAAATTAGTCTTCTTAGCAGTATAATACATGGGCGTAAATCACCTTTGACTGAGGAGCGCCTGATACCCCATTTTCCACTTTGTTGGGCAACTTTTAGATTATCACATCAAATCTGCAGCAGATTTATCTGCAACCACGGCTGCTGGCAGTGCCTTAGAAGCATCATGTGATCTCACCAGCCTCCCTGGTGGAACATTTAGCCTCCTGCCTCTAAAAAAAGAGGCAAGATTTTAAAATACTCTCTTCAGTATTTCATGTTGAGTAATTTGACATTTGTACACACATGGATACTCTGCACAGAGCTTCACAGCCCCCTCGCTAGGTATCTAACTGAGCCTGCAAGGACTGCTGCACACCTTGCTCAGGCCGGGGAGTTTGGCTCTAGGAGGAATACATCTAAAAATTAATTATGAACGCAGTCGGGACAGCCATCTCTACCGAGATGCCAAATGAAGGAATTGCATAATCATCTCCCAGATATGCAGTCATCTTCCAGTCATGCATTTTAAAATGCTTTGGAAAACACAGTTGAAGGTTACTAGTGAGCTGTTGGTTACTAGTGATCTTGCAAGGTCCACTGCTTTTTTTTTCAGATTGCAGATCACTGACAAAATATTTGATGTGCCACACTCAAGATAATACCAATGTATGCTTTCTTGGATCACAGAAAATATTCTTTTTGCTCTTGTTAGAGTCTCACTCATGAGGTGCAATTAACAGGTGATGTTACAATGTTTTAAAAATTTATATATTGCATACTGTTTATTAATATTTAAAGAATGTTTCAAATAAAAGGATCCTGAGAGAATATGTAATTTGCATCCAGAGAGGTTTTCCAGCAGCATCTATAGGTAAAAATTAATACCTGCTTATTTTAGAAAGTGTTGGAAAGGGTAAAAGTTTGTCTTTTTTCATAGTATCATTTGAAGGAAAACCATCTGCACGAAACTTCCAAGAATGATGTAATAACAACAGCACTGCCTGGCTTCACGAGTCCGATGCTAACATGAGACTATAAGGGATGTGTCCCCACAACCATGCAAAACAAGCAGGTTGAAAGACCCTGCTAAGGTCCATCTCTACTACTAATCAAAACCAAACCTAATAAGCTCTAAGCAGGACTCTCCAAATTTAATTACATACATTACTTCCATTCTGCTTCATAAGTCATATCTTGGTACACAATTTTCCTGTTTTCTAGTTAATATAGTTCCCAGATTACACACCACTTTACAAAAGAGTATCAATTTTATTAAATTATGGTGTAAAATATTTCTCTGTCAATGAGTATTTTTTCGATTAGGTTCATACACATATGCACTTTGTGGTTAGATTTCAGGACAGTTACAGAAGAATTCATTCCTCAACACTTAAAAGGAATTCAGTCAATAGCTAAGGGAAGAAAGGCAGAAAGGGAGAGAGAATGGGAATTAATAAGCAAAGCAGGCTGCAATGAACTGGAACCATGTGGACTTTCAGCCATTTTGCACTTAGAACCTGAAGCAGCGTGTCTAAAATTATTATCATTGTGTTCAGAACAGTGACTTATCATGGCAGGAGTAATTCAGATACTGGACTACAAAGGAATAATGGTGAAATCCTCACACTTGCTCCTTTTATAGCCAGGTGGTGCCTTGAAGTCCAGGTGACAGAGAGTTCCCCTGACAAAGAAGATATCTTAAGGACATGTTTCAAGCACCAATTTCAAACCTTGGCTCCAGTTTACTTGGGTTTATCTGCATGCCTGAGGTTTATGCATTAAAAAACACTTTGCATTACTGACAACCTAGCAATGAGAAAAAGTTTTTTTATTGTACTGGAAGACAGTAATACTAGAGCTGGTTTTTATTAAATTCACCGATTGTTCCCAATTTTTTTTTTTTTTCCATTGGGGGTTTCACCAGGAACAGTAAAGCCTGTGGATTTTATTTTATTTTGTTTGTAAACACATCACCTTTTGCAACAATGTTCAAAATGAAGAAACATAGGCAAAAAAAAATCTCCTTATCGTGAAAAAATGCAAGAGAAAATTTTACTGCTGCAGACACAGTACTTATGTTTCTTACAAAGAAGACCCCAAACAACCAAATAAAAATAAAATAAATTGCCAAACTATGACCCTTCACATCAGAACTTTGGCATTTTTATCATAGAATCATAGAATAGTTTGGGATGGAAGGGACCTCTAAAGGTCATCTAGTCCAACACCCCTGCAATCAGCAGGGACATCTTCAATTACATCAGGTTGCTCAGAGCCCCGTCCAACCTGACCTTGAATGTTTCCAGGGATGGGGCATCCACCACCTCTCGGGGCAACCTGTGCCAGTGTTTCACCACCCTCAGCGCAAAAAATTTCTTCCTTATATCTAGTCTATATCTACTCCCCTTTAGTTTAAAGCCATTCCCCCTTGTCGCAACAGACCCTGCTCAGAAGTCTGCCACCATCTTTTTTATAAGCCCCCTTTAAGTACTGATAGGCTGCAATAAGGTCTCCCCAAAGCCTTCTCTTCTCTAGGCTGAACAACCCCAACTCTCTCAGCCTTTCCTTGCAGGAGAGGTGTTCCATCCCCCTGATCATTTTTGTGGCCCTCTTCTGGACCCGCTCCAACAGGTCCAAGTCCTTCTTGTACTGGGGGCCCCAGAGCTGGACGCAGTACTCCAGGTGGGGTCTCACGAGTGTGGAGTAGAGGGGGAGAATCACCTCCCTCGACCTGCTGGCCATGCTGCTTTTGATGCAGCCCAGGATACGATTGGCCTTCTGGGCTGCGAGCGCACATTGCTGGCTCATGTCCAGCTTTTCATCCACCAGTACCCCCAAGTCCTTCTTGGCAGGGTTGCTCTCCATCCCTTCATCCCCCAGCCTGTATTGATACCGGGGGTTGCCCCGACCCAGGTGGAGGACCTTGCTTTTGGCCTTGTTAAACCCCATGAGGTTCACACAGGCCCACTTCTCGAGCTTGTCCAGGTCCCTCTGGATGGCATCCCGTCCCTCTGGTGTGTTGACCACACCACTCAGCTTGGTGTCATCTGCAAACTTGCTGAGGGTGCACTCAATCCCACTGTCTATGTCATCGATGAAAATGTTAAACAGTACTGCCCCTGCGGGATGCCACTCATCACCAGTCTCCATCTGGACATTGAACCGTTGACCACTACCCTCTGGATGCGACCATCTAACCAATTCCTCACCCACCGGACAGTCCACCCATCAAATCCATACCTCTCCAGTTTAGAGAGCAGGATGCTGTGGGGGACCATGTCAAAGGCCTTACAGAGGTCCAGATAGGTGATGTCTGTAGCCCTTCCCATGTCCACTGATGTAGTTACTCCATCAAATGTAGTCACTCCATCTATATATTTTATAAAGCACAGCAATATACAATGAATCTTATGTACAATGAATCTATTGCAAGCAGAGACCATCATAACAAGCCCATAGACATTAAAGCTTTCATTACCATTTAACATTGATGTAGTTCTCTTTTTACTGAGTTCATTAGTGAGACCATCAAGGAACACTTTTAAAATCTTACCCGAACTACATAAGTTTAAAAAATTATGTTATGAATCACTTTGTGCTTAATCTTCTGAGCTCTACTAATTAAGAAAGAGTAAAGAGACATTACTGGTGAAAGCTGGGCAGAGGAAATGAATATATGTTTCTTCATTGCTATAAAGAGAAAAATTTCTACCTTAGCTCCATCCAAGGTTTGAGTTCAGTGCTGATTCAAATTAGATGATACATTCTGAAACCTCTGCTGTCGCAAGTGTCACTATTTCTGTCCAAAATTTTGTAAGACCAATTCTGACTAAAATGAAGAAAAAGACAGGAGAGCAGCCAATCTATGGGCTTGCTTTTGTCTAACAGCTTAAAAACTAGCCAATTCCCACAATGAAAGAGGAGGTTTGGATATGTGGATCATACTTTCCAAAACATCAGTTGGAAAAGATTTCAGTCCATTTCAGTGGATCTTGCTGAGATTTAATTGTCGTAATTAGTTTGAGATACCAGGTAGAAGTACGTGTAACTGTTGAAATTATTTTGTGTCTTTAAAGTACGGCTATTACAATTAAGTAGAGACTGGTCATGTTCATCTCTGTGTAGCCAAATTACGGAAGCTGTCCTGGAACAGTGATTTTCAGTTTATAACCTGTAGACCCTTGTGAGGTCCGTGAACTACTTCAAAAGAACCTGTGAAAGGTACAAACGAAATGCTAGGCGCTTAAATTCAGTAAGCGAGGAATCATACCTTTACAGGAAATTTTCTAGGTGAGTCCACCAATCAAAAAGGATGAAAACCACTGTCCCAAAATATTTCTGTGCCAGTCCACCCCGTGAGGGTTAATGGCATACGCAGGAGTGCTGCTAAATGTCACAGTAGTTACTATGCTCTAATCCTGATCCCCAACCTACTGTAGCTGCTGTAAAATATATAGTAATAATTTCCTGAGGCAGGGTAATGTATAAGGAATGTCAGACCAGGCTCTGGACATATTTGCCTTAGCTCTGTTTTATTAAAGTGAAACTTTTATTAAGGCATGTGGTGAATTGAGCAATCTGCATGATTCATGCAGTTATAAACCTATTGCTACACTCACAATAAATCAATGAGCCATTGTCGTATGTTCATTGTACAGTAGATTAAATAATAAGGGGAAAAATCAATGTGGAAGTATTATTCGGCCATATGAAAGTATTAAAAATGTACTCTAGATGTATTAAAAGCACCAAATTGTAGTTGAGCTAAGCTTTATTCCATAAACAAGTTTCCTTGTATGCAGGGTATTTATTTACTCATGGTCTATATAAGAGCCAATATAATTAAGCAAGTTAAATTATGTCTTTCACTGAGTTATTTCTGATTGGAACATACTCTTATGATTCACACAGTAAAACTATGGGCCAAGGCTCCAGCCTGACCTCTGCATACCCTCAGCTCTACTGCTCAGAGAGAAACATGAGAAGGAACCCCTCCTTCAGGACTACGGCTGTCATAGGAAGATGCTGATTCATCACTCCTCTGATGCCAGAGTTGCAAAGGGTCATTTTGGGTTGGGGCTAGACGAAATGGTTGTGGTTTCTCTGCATATATCCACATACTTCTGTTTTTTTTCTCAGCCCTCTCTGAATTCTCATCTCCTTTGGGCACAGCAAGCTTGTGCAACGCATTAAGGGGGCAAGTGAGAGTGAAATAGATTAAAAATTATCTTTTCCTTTTTCACAAGAGAAGGCAGGAAATGGATGAGAGACTTTTACCAGTTCCTGGATGGAATTGTGCTCCGTATTGATTCAAAGTGATCATACAGGAGTGAATACCACCCATAAGTATCCCTGTAATACAAAGAAAGAGATGAGCATCAAAATGCATTATGCTTTAGAATTTGCACATAAGTGACATTGTTTCACATTAAGAAGCAAAGTATGCATTTCAGTCATAAACTTATGTTTCTTCTCTAATATACCAACTCAGTCATTTATTTAGATTATTGGAAAACCTATTTAAATTCAATCAGAATAATTACAATTAAATTCTTTCCTACTATATTTCCAGTGAACACCATGAGCAAAAGCTTGTATCTTTGCTGTTTAAAAATGCAATGCTGAAATGTATTCAATTTTCTTTAAAATTACAGGTTTAATCAATGTAATGCAGATTCATTTTCTCTACTATTATTCACACAAATTTTCTCTGTTACTGTTGCTAAACCATTGCAAAGTTTGAATAGATTTCTGATCTGACCTCAGGGACAACCACTTACCTTCAAGAAGTGGAAAGATCTGTGTGTCCAAGGGACTAACAGCTGACTATATGACAACCACAAGTCTCCAAAATCATTCAAAAATTATGCTTTAAAATATACAGACTGTATACTTGATAATCCCCTTAAGGATAAATAATCCAGATACAAACAGGAGAATTGTGACTTGTGTCCAATTTTTCATATTCTATCATGTCAAACAGCCATTCCCAGAGTGTTTCTTAATTGTAAAGTAAACCAATCACAGACTCTTCTCAGATGGGTGACTAATTGGGAGCAGCCTGACAACATGTTATTTTTTTCATCTCTCAGGAAAAGCAGAAATTCAAATGCAACATCCAGTTAACATGGGTCATCATGTAGATTTTGGGATTCTTCTTGGCCGGACTTTGGATCCACAGGTCAATTAATGCTTTACTAGTAATCACGTGTCTTTCATGTTAGTGGCTGTAAGAATAAGGACAATATTTTTGATTTATGTAACACAGTGTGCTCTCAAAATCCAGTTCTGAAATGGAGTTTAGAGTGGTCACTTTTATTTAACAACTAAGTGGCTCCACATACCAGAGGGAACCCAATATATGCTGACTTGCTATCTGCAACTTAAAAGACTGTTGTAGACGTTCCTCATCACCAATTCCAGTCACAAGCCAAAACACCATATTCTAGTTCACAACAGCCCCCAGGTCTTAAATTTACAGGTTAAAAGGAGGTTGAATAAAATCACAAACATTTTAAGGATTTCATCCTTGTGGGAAGAGTTCAACAGCTCATGTAATCTCCTTTCACTTACCCTAGCCTAAGCTGACCTCTTCACCATGAAGATGGGCGGGAGCAACTTGAATGCTAAGAAAGGAAATGATAGAAGGAGGATTTGAACTACCAGCACTTCCAGATCTATTCAGGGCCCTGGAACCCAATCTTCGTGATACACTTATTAGCTACGATACATTGGACCAGATAGGAAGAGAACTGGACAACATCATTTTACCTTCAGTCTCTGTCTAAGTTAGTAGACTGGTGACATTTACAAAGTTAAGTTTAAGGTTTTTCAGTATATGCGGAATGACACTTGACCACAGAATGAATATCACTTACATTGATTAAAGCTGTAAAGGTTAATCCCACTCAGTTTTCAGGTTACAAACATGAGCTGGTAAATTCTGTGAATTTTCTGTGAATTTATGATTTTTTGGCACTGTCTTTCTCCATCTTTTAGATGATTCTTGGAGAAGAGAGAGAATAATGTCTCTTTTTTCTGTTAAATATGCTAATTACTAGGGAGACACGAATCTGAGTCTGCACTGATATTCTAGTTCTGCAGACATGAGAATTGGCATCAATCTTTTCACAGTTAACTAAAATTAGTGATGGACCTGAACCAAAATCCATTATATCAATACACTCAATTTCTAAAACCATGATTCCACCCACAAACACTTCAAATATTCATATTTTGGGGAAAAGTTTCTCATTTTATTGCTTTGCAAGTGATTGATATACCATAAGCTTTCAATAAGAGAGTCAGTCTTTTCAGTACCTAAACCACTTTTTAAAGTGGAATTTAAACTCATAATTTATTGGGATGGTTTTGAAACTTACCTTTGGGCCTACTGTCAACTAGACCTTTTAGTTGGGTCTTGGCAAAAATCAGAAGTCGTAAAATTCCACAAAAATGTGCAAGTTTTCTCCTAGGAACTGTGGGAGCAAAGTATAGGAAGGCATTTCATAGAATGATAGAATCATAGAATCATTAAGGTTGGAAAAGACCTCTAAGATCATCAAGTCCAACCATCAACCCAACACCACCATGCCCACTAAACCATGTCCCTAAGCGCCTCATCTACCCGTCTTTTAAATACCCCCAGGGATGGGGACTCAACCACTTCCCTGGGCAGCCTGGTCCAATGTTTAACCACTCTTTCAGTAAAGACATTTTTCCTCACGTCCAATCTAAACCTCCCCTGGCGCAACTTGAGGCAAATTCCTCTCGTCCTTTCGCTAGTTACTTGGGAGAAGAGACCGACACCCACCTCGCTACAACCTCCTTTCAGGGAGTTGTAGAGCGTGATAAGGTCTCCCCTCAACCTCCTTTTCTCCAGGCTAAACAACCCCAGCTCCCTCAGCCGTTCCTCATAAGACTTGTGCTCCAGACCCCTCATCAGCCTCGTTGCCCTTCTCTGGACACGTTCCAACA
>NW_008824618.1:679373-681828 GCF_000699105.1 Pygoscelis adeliae
TGGCTCTCTTCTTGTCATTAATATATTTGTAAAAACTTTTTTTGTTGTCTTTAACGACAGCGGCCGGGTTGCATTCTAGCTGGGCTTTTGCCTTTCTCATTTCCTCTCTGCACGACCTAACGAGATCCCTGTACTCTTCTTGAGTCACCTGCCCCTTCTTCCACAAGTGGAAAACTCTCCTTTTTTTCCTGAGTCACAGCAAGAGCTCCCCATTCAGCCAGGCCAGTCATCTTCCCTGCCTGTTCTTCTTACAGCTTATGGGGACAGCCTGCTCCTGCACCTTTAAAACTTCCTTCTTGAAGAATGTCCAGCCTTCCTGGACCCCTTTGCCCTTCAGGACTGTCTCCCAAGGGACTCCCTCAACCAGCGTCCTGAACAGGCCAAAGTCCGCCCTCTGGAAGTCCATGGTTGCGGTTTTGCTGGCCCCCCTCTTTACTTCACCGAGAATCGAGAATTCTACCATTTCATGGTCGCTAAGCCCAAGACGGCCTCCGACCACCACATCTCCCACCAGTCCTTCTCTGTTTGTAAACAGCAGGTCGAGCGAGGCTCCTCCCCTGGTAGGCTCACTTACCAGCTGTGTCAGGAAGTTGTCTTCCACACACTCCAGGAACCTCCTAGACTCTTTCCTCTCTGCCATGTTGTATTTCCAGCAGATGTCCGGGAAGTTGAAGTCCCCCACGAGAACAAGGGCTAGCGATTGTGAGACTTCTGCCAGCCGCTTGTAGAATGCTTCATCCACCTCTTCATCCTGGTTGGGTGGTCTATAACAACAACAACAATTTCTGATAAATACCTTCACTGGACACTTAATGGATGAAGCAAAAGAAAGACAAAAGGGGGAAATGTCTGAAGCAAGAACAGGAACAATCATAATTATTCTGAGATAGCAGTTTTTGTATTTTTATACCTGTGATGTTAGTGTCTCATTGCACAAAGACCTGCTTTTCTCACACCTTCAGTGGAGGACAATGTGGAAGCACGCAGGCTAGCTCTGAGCAAGCAGCACTGGAATGAGAAACAGTGTGGTTGTATTAGCACAGATTTGTACCCAATGAGATAGGGTCTGTCAAGGAGCCACAGTGCACCCTCATTACTGGTCCTCTCAGCATGATTCTCTTGTGCTGCTCTGGGGAAGTGGGCTAATATTTGGGAACACCAGTACATTGTGCCCTGTAGATGTTCCAGCTCTTTCCATGTTACTGCAGCAATCACAATACACTGCTCCATCACACAGAATGGATATGCTGGAGTTGCCTTAATTTAGAGAGTAAAAGTATTTCTCAGACATGGAAATATACAGCCAGAAATATTCACACCATTGCTCAAGATGAGATAACCAGTCAGTTGTCAAAGTGTGTGCAGAATTCATCTCCTAACTCCCTGATGAGTGACTTCTCTGTTAGATCAGAGGAATTGTTATGTATTCGTACTTCCCCTTTCTTTGACTGATTAGGAACTGTACAAACAGGTTTAATTTCAATACAACAAATGCTAAGCAGATACAACTGAATAAGAGAAAGTCAAAATGTGCTATCATACCTATTGGTGAAACTTTCACCTACACAGGTTTGCAGCTTAAAACCTGATCGCCTTGGTTCACAAGAGCTTATGAAACTCATCCCCTATTTTCCCTTTGCAAGGACTTATTCCTTTTTAACCTAAACCACCAGGTTTTATCTTGTTGGGGGTCAAACCACCACATTTTCCCTGGCTTGCACCTGAAATCATAACTCAGCATAGACTTGCTTCACCCAGCCTCAAATCTTTGGAGTTGTGAACTCTGACAAACCCTTTAGAGAACCTGATGTGAGTTTCAGATTTGTAATGAAACTCAAGCCTGGGCGGGTTTTGGGTTTCATTACAAAAGTTCTGCACAGCTGCACTAAAAACTCAAACCAGGTTTCATAAAAGTACCTGTTGTATTTAAGCCAGGGAGTTGCACTGGGAACTATATTTAATAAGTAAGAAGTTGTACGAGTGCTGATGTAACTGTGTAAAAATGGTTTTTAAAATACAGGAGTTTTGACATGGAAACCCCTTTTAAAAGCAGTGGAATACTTGATCCAGGACTGTTGTCCCTTTAAAGCCAGCACATTACTAGATCCAGTGCAGTGCCACTTCTGAGAGGAAGGACCGAAGACCTTACAAAATTTAGCTATTGAATATGTTATTATTCCACAATTTCTAACTCTCACAAAAGAAAAAAAGGGATAACTTTTAGCAACTATGGTGGCTGGACTGCTTCTCCTGTCACAATCAATTGCAACACTCACAGCTTTTGTCTGGGCCATAATAACATTCTTTTGAACAGTAAAGCTACTCAGTTAGATAGTGTAGTTTCTTGCAAGAAAATACAGATGCAGTCAAATTACCTAACTTAATTCCTGTAGGAAATAATTTCTACCATCTGCAAGCTAACTGAATGCCTTTTATTTGCAGCTCTGTTGCCCAT
>NW_008824618.1:681874-708403 GCF_000699105.1 Pygoscelis adeliae
TGTGATCTTCAGTCCAGCTCTGTGCCTGAAGTTCTGAGAGCAGAAAGCACTGAGTCTTTCTATTCTGTGTTTGCATCATATTAAACATAACAGGATGCTAGTCTATGGCTGGGACTCTTGGCCAGTGATCATAAGTTTTCCAGAATAATAGTAATAATGGCAATGGCAGTAAGTATCAGTTGTAGTAAATCAAGAGGCTGTTCTGAGCTTGAAAGAAACCAGTAGGGCTCTGATCCATCAAGGTGTTTAATACATACTTGCTTTAAGCACATCGTTAAACCACGACAGCCTATGGGTAGGTCAATTCATTTACTTAAAATTGAGCATGTTTAGACTGCTTTACAAGTTGCAGTCCAAAAAGAGAGGTAGAAAAGAGAAAGATGTTATCCTGAATCTAGGAGGTGACAGAATGCATATGGCAAGATCCAGGCTCTGACAACGATCTGAGTCCACTTCCAAGTGAAGGAAGAAAAAATTGAATTGAATGCCACAGGAGAGACTAAGCTGTTATGAGATTCAAGTACAGATTAAAATGATCCAGGAGAATTAAAGTGAAGCTGAAGGCAGCAGTGGCATGGATGGACGGGGAAAAAGGAATCCTTAAAGAATCTGAGTGAGGGAATTAAGAGATGGAAGACAACAGCAACTTCAAAACACAGAATGTGCAAGAAATGAACACTGTTAAGAATCTCAAAAGTAATCTGGACAGTATTTTTTTTTTCAAAAAGAAGAAAAAAAAATTGTTGCTGATTCTTCACCAGCTGATATAGGCTTAAATGTCAACCCTCTGCATGCTTCATATAGCTAAAGAACAGGACATTTTGGGGCCATGCAACACTGACACTCTTCTCAGTGGATCAACACAAATATCCAAAACAACTGTTTCTGCAATTGTGCGACACTGAGAAAATCCAGTATTTAATGACTCTCTGATGAATACTTACACCTCTGAAGTGGTATGGCGATGTCATTGTCTAATATTATATTGGGCAATAACATAAAATATGTTGGAATATTGGCTGGGTCAACACCTGCTAAGCATTTTTTTCCCCACTGACGCCATCTGTAGTTATTAATCCGGATGTGTTTTGTTAACTTCTACATTTATTTTAAAAACACATTTTTTAAAATTTTATTTTAAATAAGCATCTGACCAAGTCAACTGCCAAGCCATCGACATGATACAAGGTTAAATCATGTGATTTATGTATGCTTTTTTTTAAAACATGGCAATAACATGACATTTGCAAGCAATTCTTCTTGCTCACTTCCTACATCCCCATTACCAAAACTCTATTTCTCTTTTGTTTTAATAAATTATAAGTTCTTCATATCTGAGAATTTATACTTTTGAATCACCAAGTGTATCTCATCATGTGATTCCCATTCTCAAGTAGCTCTATCTTGGAATAAACAATAAACAAACCTATGAAGAGTAAATGAGAAATTGGATGAGAATCCACCTCCATTCATGGATATTAAAATTTATAGCTGTGCGAATGGCTATCATTCATCACATACACAAGTTAAATATTTAGTCAGCTCTGCCTCTGTTACACAGGAATTCTTGAAACACATTTCTACTGTAAACTTACTATATTATACTGCAAGCATTTAGGACACATATATATGCATGTATATGTGCACATATGTATTTGCATAGAACACTGCATTGGCAGAAGGTCTGAGGCCAAATTATGTGCAGATTCACAGCTTCTACAGTTCTGTACTTACAGTTTTACCCCAGATTTTGTGACTTCTTCCTCCTCTGTTTATCTATAGATGAGTTTAGACTTTGTCAGCTGAAGTTTCTCCTGAATATGAGATTCTCAGCTGACAAGAGAATTGAGAGTCAAGTCATTCTTTAATTTAGGCCACGGCATTAGGTTCTGAGCTGAGATGCATTGAATTAATGTAAGCAGCTCTTTTAAACACAAAGTGTGGTCTCTGTGTTGAAATGCAGGAGTTGTACCTGGTAAGATATAGAGCCTTCCCAGCTTTTCACCACCCTTACAGAGAAAAGGCCTTAGCAGAAACACAGCGTTTTTCACTTAGGATCTTATGACTGTCTTCCCCTTTATACAGGTTAATTAGAAGTGGAGGAGGAGTCAAGCAACACTGGTCTCCATCTGTTCTGCAGCTGCCACAGCTGAAGCTAAAGGTGCTGATTTTTTTCCAGTGTCATGCTCAACAGTAGGTGTGCTGGTTGGGAAGCACTATGTTGCTACTAGCATGAGACCCACTGCTCTCTTTAAAAACTTTTAGAAAGATCCCAAGAGTTTTATTTGGCTCTAGAAGCTAAATAACTTTCTATTTATTCTCTTCTGCATTTTAATTTTGTTCACTTTAACCATTTATTTTACTGCCTTATTTAATAGTTCATTATCCAGCTGACTTCAGCTCAGCTTTGCTGAGAAATTAGAACTGAAGCTACTGAAAGCTCAGGTGTATGATAGGGTTAGTGTGACCTACCAGGTTTCTGAGCACAAACTGAGCTGCACCACATGATGATAGTCAGGTTTTTACTCCTTTTTCTCTGCTGCTGGAGTAAGAATTTTACCTCACGCTTGGCACAGGCCAAGAGTGGATAAATGTGGGGGGTTTATCTCACAACTGTAGACATCTGTGTCTGAGCTAGACACTGAACAGTCTAGTAAATAAAGTCAGTGCAAGGCACAAATCATCTCATCCTGTAGTAGATGTCTAAAGTAAGTCAGGTGAATCACTCTAAAACTACTTATTTCTCTCCAATTCAGTAAAAGGAACCTGGAATGACTAGCTCGAATGTAGAAACATATATGCAGACACCAAAAGTTAAGTAAAATTACTGTTTCCTTCAGAGACTTACTAAGGCTTAGCAATTTGATTTACTTTGTGAGGTTTAATGCAATCACTGCTGTTGCTATTATTTGTATTCCAATAACCTCTGGAGGGTAGGATCTGTTTGTGACAAACCCTGTATAGATAAAACTTCTTTGTCTTAGTCTTCACAGATAAAGCCATCCCCTAAGTCTCTGTGTCAAGAAGTAAATCAAAGCAAATGGTGAACCAGGAATAGTAGAGGAGGGTCGAGATGGTGACAATCTGTGCAAGTTCGACATATACAAGTGTATGGAACTGGATGGGATGCATCCAAGGGTGCTCTAATGCTAATGCTTTACATTGTTGCAAAGCTACTGTCTACCATTTTTGAAAGATTGTGGAGATAAGAGGAAATTGCAGATGACCAGAAAAGGGCAAATACTATGACTGTCTACAAGAATGGCAAAAAGGAAGATCTAGGAAACTACAGACCAGCCAGCCTCACTTCAGTCCCTGAGAAAACTATGGAAAAGGTTCTCATAATAGGTATTTCTAGACACATGAATAGTGCAAAGGACATGACTGGGAAAAAAAACAGCACAGATTTATCAAACATAATTCATACTTGACTAATCTTATTGTCTTATATGACAAAAAAATTTGCTCGGTGAGCAAGAGGAGAACTGTGGATGTCATCTACCTTGATTTTAGCAAGGTGTACAACACATTCTCCTATAACATCCTTGTTGACAAACTGGTGAGATATATACTGGACAGAGGAGCCATAAGACAGGTGGAAAACTGGCTAAAATGCTGACCTTAATGCGTGGTAGGTAATGGCTCAGAGTTGAACAAGCAGAGTTCTTCAGAAGTCGATGGTAGGTTCAGTCCTGTTCAGTTTCTATATTAACAGTGTGGATCACAGAGCTGAAGGCTCCCTGACCATGTTTGCAGGTGATGGGAGAGAGAGGTTTAAGTACCAGAAGGAAAACCCACCACACAAAGAGACCTTAGCTGGCTGAAAGATTATGACAACAAGAACTGCTTGAGGTTTAAAAAAGATAAATGTAGAGTCCTATACCTGGGGTGGAATAACCCCAACGAGCAGTAGAGACAGGGGGTCTGACTTGCTGGGAAGCAGCTCTGCTGAGATCATGGGGTTCCTGGTGGGCAGCAAGCTATACCTGAGCCAGCAGTGGGCCCTGGCAGCAGTGAAGGCTAACAGCATCACGGCCTGCACCGGCAAAAGAACAACCTGCAGATCAAGGAGTGTGATTATGAACTCTATTCAACACTTGTTAGGCCACATTTCAAATACTGCATCCATTTTGGTCCCTGCAGTGTAAGAGAGACATTGAAAAATTGGAGAGGGTCCAGTGGAGGGTTACCAAGATGATTAGAGGACTGGAGAATTTGACATATGACAGAAGAGTGAAGGAATTGTTTGTTCAGCCTGGAGAAGAGGAAGCTTAAGAGGGATCTAATCACAGCCTTTTAATACCTAAAAGCCAGTTTTAGAGAAGATTAATGTAGATCCAAAGGTTGCACAGTGACAGGGCATAAGAAACACAAGAAAGTTGTTTTAAGGGAAATTCTATCTGGATATAGAAAAAAAATCATCATAAGAACAATAAAACTTAAGGTTACGTTGCTCAAAGAAGAGGTGGGGTCTCCTTCTCTGAAAATATTCAAGGCTGGGCTTCATAGTGCTCTGGATAACCTAACCTAAGGCTCTGCTTTTGACAAAAGTTTGGACCAGATGGTCTCCAGAGGTCCCCTCCAGCTTGGATTTTTCTATGGTTTTATGATACTACAGCAAAGCTATCTTCCTTCCCCTAATAACTGAGCCTATAAAATTATAATCTAACCCTAAATTTGTTTCTTGCTCTTAGCCAGGAGAATACATGGCTGGGACACTTTTGACTGCAATCTCCATTGACTACAATGGGAGTGCAAATTTCTAGTGCACATATAGACATCATCATGGAGATATCTCAGTGACTGTCCGTGGAAGAAACACAAAAGGGAATAAAGAGGACAGAAACCTCTTAGAACAAATATGTTGTTGGAGAAGGATCCTATTCCCTGATGGCTGTTCTGTTTCACCAGCTGTTACCTTCCCCAGAGAGATATGGAGGTCTCTGCTCTATTGTTCATGCCAGGCCTAGATCAATTTTGTATTTTGCCTTATTATAATGGAGGAAGTGGAAATCCCCACGGGATTTTGGGATTGCATGGAAACCTTAAAAACCCATAAAAAAAGAATAAAGTAATAATCATTTGGGGAACAATAATCAGTAAATCACCTTCTAACAGGTCAAAAAAGGAGACAAGATACCAATAGGAATGGAAACAAAAGGGAACAATAATTCAACAGGTATGATAAGCACTGGATAAATACTTCACATTATGAGGAGTGCTAGTGATGTAGTTAAATAATTTTGCACTGACATATACCTCCATGGTCCAACAGATTGCCATTCAGGATTTACAGTGGTGTGGATGGGAGCTGCAGCCATAACTCTAAGGCACTATGTTACTTCTAAATCAAGGTGAAATATGTTACAAGAGGTACCACTTTTCACATGGGACATGAAGTGCGGGGTCCAGAGTTTGACCGTTCATCATTAAAGATTGAATGACACTTTTCATAAGAAGAAAGGTGTCAAATGTAAAGTTCAAGCCAAATTCCAAAATTTGAAATATGGGTGATTTTTAATGGCCTGTAACTCAGGTGCAGTTTGGTGGCTTTTCATCAAACTCCACAGAAGAATTCTCCTTTGCCCTCGGAGTAAAATCAGCAATTATCAGGCCAAGGTTTGGGTTTTTTCCCAATTGAAAGTTATAAGGTGGCAAAAATAAAGCCTTGCAATGGAAGCTGATGACCACTGTAATTATGGAAAGCCCATTATTTCTTAATAATAAGTTCATAAAGCTGTTTACATCCTTTAGGGCAAAAGAAACTGACTAAAAGTAAGTTGTTATTAATTACACTAGTGGAAAAAATATACAAAATATAGAGGTCTTGTAACCCTGGGTGGAGCACTAAAAATTAACATTATTTGGCTCTACAGATAAGCTAGCACTTCCCAGTTAGAACATCAGATGTGTGCTTTAGCTCTGAAAGCTGACAGTCTTTTTAGATTAGAATTGAACAAATGTTTCCTTCTGTATTATTTGCTATAACAGAGGAAAGGCCTCTTTGTTAAATTTCTGCCTCTCAGAAATTTTTGAACATCAGGACTGAGTCTGAAGTCCGTTCTCAGTGTTAAAAAGAATGATGTTTTGCTCCACATTGCCTACAAAGGTCAAATACATTTACAAGTACCTTGAGACCAGTTGTTTATCCAGAAGAAGAGTCTTTAAATCCCATATGAGGTTCAGGCATTGGCATAGTAAATCTAAAATTAAAATAGCAACTGTACAATACCTCCTCTCCCATGAACAGTCAACAAAAATACAATGTCCAGATGTAAAATGTGGCCCATTCCTACTATGCTGCAGGGAGAGGAAACAGCGGAAGGGTAGGCATAGGAATAATCTTTTCCTAAGATTTGATAAATCATATGATTATGGAAAAGTCTAGGTCTTTAACACAAGTTTTATTCTTGGACCTTGTGCGTTACTGTAATGGTGTCTTTGCAATGTCATAATAAGAGGAAAGTAGCTATTTTTGTACAATCTTCCATTAGATGTGCTGCACTACATGTGAAAGTATTTTCCATCGTGAACTTTATTCTAGAGGATACCCAGGCTGAAGTGCGTGAATATAATGGGTCTGTACTGAGGCCTGGACAAGCATAAGTTCATAGACTCACAGAAATGTTGGTTGGAAGGGACCTCTCTTTGGTCCATCTAGTTCAGCCTCCTGCAGGACAATTCCCATCACTAGACCAGGTCAGTTGTGGCTTTGGTTAGCTGAGTGTTGAAAATCGCTTAAGGGTGGAAATCCCACCCGTGTTTCTGATTATCTGATCTCAACCTCAATTTTTCTAGTCTAGGTAAGGCCCAAGAGGCCATCCTTCCACCAAACCCAGCATGCAGGCCCCAGGGTGCGCTCACAGCATCCATAGCCCAGCACCTATGGAAAATTTTCAGTTTGACAGGGTGACAGTTTCAGAGGGAGCAGGCAAATTTCCTCTTAGTAATGAGAAACAGGGAGAAAGAGAGAGGACGAGAAAGAGGCTTACTCACTCCCCTGTTACTTTCTGCAATGAGATTTTTGACACCACAGAGAAACACTGTTCAGTTGCCATTTCTCAAACTACATAATGCTTTCACCGCTCTTTATCAAGCAGTATCTCTTCACCCTCTGTGTATTTTTTTAAAGGATCAGTAACCAAGGTGTCCATGATTTAAAGGTGAACTCACAGTAACTGCTGACTGCTTTAGTGCAAGAAAGTCTGTCTCTTGTTTTCACTATGCAATTGGTAGAAGCACTACATGTTCTTGGCAGGAAAAATAGCTAGAAACCTCAGGAATGCGTGATTTCTAATTTCAACAGAGTGGTAGTTGATTATAAGTATTAGCATAGCTTAACTTTATCCACTATCCAAACTTAATATTATCCTTTGTTTAATACACTGATAGAAAAAGAGCACTCCCCTTTGTATGACTCTGTTGTTTTCATTCTCTGAGGCCAAAGTCGGTGTTGACATAAGCAGGCTCAAGTCCACGAAAGTGAATGAAGTTAAACCTCATTTTGCCAGCAATGAAAGTTAGCCTCTGGAGCAATGCTAATTATGGTTTGTTTGTATCAATTAATCAACACAAGGTTAACTTTCAATCAGCACGTGGAAAACACCCAACACAATTAACTAAAACCCAGTACAAAATCCCTTGATTTACCATGAAGTGGGATATTTCTATAGCCACACAGTACAAGTGCAGGAAGAACTAACCAAGTTAGCTCTGAACAAGCAATCCCCTGAACTACAGCCACGTCAGCAGGGCTCGGCTCAGGGATGACGGAGCCATATCTCCGAGCTGCTGTGCTTCTTAGAGCTGGGCTGGTATCTTATGCGGCACCACGCTGTTCCCTGCGGACATGCTAGCTCTTTTAGTGCAAGCTGATGTTGCAAGCACAGTGCTCTGTTGTGTAGTGTAGATATGGCCAAAATGTTAGGTGCACTAAGGAATGAAACTTCACCCACTAAATTAGGACAGCTTTCCTAAAGGATTGAAATAATACTCTAGGTTTCAGAAGCTGTCCATAAGACATTGGAAAATGGCATGCAAAAAACTACCAGAGATACTGAAGAAACTATAGATGGTAAAAAGAAAGCACATTCATCCATCAAAAATGACAGACACTGTGGTATCTGTCATTCACCCTATCTAACTGCTAAGTGAAACAAAATCATTGCACCTTTGGCTAAGTGCAGTGCTCAAGACATGAGAGACTTTGTTTTACTGAGAATTTTAAAAAATAGGTCATAGATGACAACATGAAATCAATAAATTCTTGAAAAGTGTTCTCATGCATTGCACAATTATGGTGTACAGAATCCAAATCACTGAAGAAAGTTATTTCTCACCTGTCCAGGCAAGACTGAACATTGAGTTTGTCTAATTGATTTAAGAAATAAAAAGGTATGTTTGGTTCTGTCTGTGTCTGAATTGTATCATAAGAACTTTACTGACACCAAATGGTTGGGCTTTCTGGTTTTTATTTTATTCAAGCATTAAGCTTTCTACGGGCCAAGTTCAAGTACCTCAGTGCAGTAAGGCATAGACTGAACACCATGTGAGTCTGAAGGAAGGTGAAAAAAGCATTTAGAGTGTAAAGGGAATTTCATTTCAGAAAATAGAGCTCTCATACGCCAATGAGAAAGTCTCAAGAAAGTGCCAGTGAGAGTTCTGGATTTTGAAGGAGTCGTCAAAACCAAAGCTGATCTTTAGGCAATAGACAGTGTCGAACAGACAGGTCTCCTGACTCACCCTTGCCTGTTCTTAAGAAAGAACATAAAAGCAAGTGGGCTTTACAGAGCATTAGGTAGAAGTGCTCTCTCCTTGAGCGATTCAGTCTTAGCCCTTTGATAAAGTAGCTTCGCTGCTGTATACTAAATGCTAATCAAAAGTTTTCTTCTTTCAGGTGTTCTGCAGCTGGATGTGTGGCTGTGATGTGATGGATGAAGTATTTGAATGCAATTATGACATAAATTCCAGCCTCCCCTTTAAAGACAGCAATCTGCATCATAAATAAGGCAGCAATATGATGGGTTAAGGCTATATAGCAAGCAAGCTGAGGAAAGCAGTCCCCTAACTCTAGGCATCTAAACTAGTGCGAATACTGGTCTCTCTCCTATTTGTTCCCAGTCTTGCAATTTGAGGATCCTCAAAAACACTGAAAGACTAGTTCAAATGAGTGCCCCAGAACATTCCCCAAACGATCAGTCAGGGAAAAGGGATGGGAGGGGGAGAAAAAAGGTGAAAGACCTGACTGAGAAATAGTGTTCTTGTGCAGACTAAATTAGGTTTCCTGAAATGACATGTGAGGTTGAGCCACTGGTATTCTGTTAGAGGGTGGGCTCTTTATGAGCTACCAGTAAAACTGCTGAAGTATCTGCTTTAACATCCGAGATACCATATTTCTAAAGAAAATGTAGGACATTGTTGTGAGTTCTAATCAGCAACCAGTAAAATGCAGTCTCCTCAAAAGAGTGTTATGCAGCCAGTTTTGTCCAGCAAACGGAATACTCAGACAGACATTACTGCATTAAGGAAGAGCAGGGACATTAGGCAAGCACACAGAATGAGTAGCAAAGGATCTTCAGTGAAAGCCACCAACCAAAAGAATGATAGAAAAAGAGAGTTCATAATTTAGCAATTTGCAGGCCTTTTAGTGGTACTGGATCACCAAAGGACATCTGTGTAACGTTTTCATCAGTCTGACGAGAGAGCCAACATCAACATTTGTCCACAGGAACCAAACTAAATATTTAAAGGTGAACTGCAAAGCTAAAATGAAAGTTGAGTTAATCATGGAAATATGCACTGAATGACCCTACTTACCAGGTTGTTGGAGACAATTCATCACAGAAACAAGTTGAGACTCCTATTTATCAAGTCTTTTTCTGCTTTTCTGAATTTTCCTATAGATTTCCTACTTTTCAAAGGATGCTAAAAAATATTCTGTGAGGACAGCAGAAGTCTTGTGTTATCATAGATATTTGATGTCAAAGAATAACATGCTCTGTGATCTTCAGTGAAAAGCCAGAGGACACCCTCAGATAAAAATATAAGGTCAGTAATGTCATTGTAGATAGCCTGATTTAACTCCAGGGTGCAGTCTAATAGATGGGCCTACGTACCTCCACACTCACTCCTGGCTTTGCCTTTTTGGGTTTTGAGCACACAAGTTTACTACACCTTCACTGAGGTAGATTTTAATAGACAACGTACTTAAGAAAAACCAGGAGTTCTTCCAGCAGTTATGTGATTTTGACTTGGGGTTGTGAAAGGGTTGAGCAATAGGAACAAATAGATTATTTGTTCCACACAATTACAAGGAAAATGGAAAATTATTTGTTAGAGGTATCAAAGTGTTTTCAAAATGAGATTTCCTATTCTGTTAAAAAAAGTTCCCTGGAATTTTTTTCTTGGATTTTCTTGGCACTTTTTCGACTTACATTATTCTTACAGCCATAAAGTTGCCCATAAACCTATTTTTCCTTTATTCCAGCAGCAGTGTCCAATCTGTGGCACACGCATCAACTGCCACATAGTAAGCACACAGTCCAGCTCACACTCCATCTTCTGCTTCCTTCAGAAGAATGGAAACATGCAGAAATAGAGACAGACTGAATACACTGATTCAGAAACTTTGGAGTCCAAGAAAGTACAGGGCCATTCCAAAGCATAAAAGCCCTGAACACTTATTCCAAAGCCCAGAGAAACCAGTGGGAGTCTGGCCACTGTATTCAGCAGGCTTTGGAGCATACACATGCAGGCAGGGAGAGTTCACCTGCACAGTCAGCTGTAGGAAACTGTGAACTAACATCAGTATCTTTTGAAGGTGGCTTCCCATTGCCGACTGCTACCTGGGAGCCATGCAAGAGCAGTGGAGGGGTGCTAAGCATGGGTTAGCCTTCCCTGCCTTGGGAGTTACCACATCAGGCACTGCACGACACTGATCCAGCTCTGCAACTTCTAGATCAGTTTCTCGTCTCTTTTGCCTGGGCCCTGGTAAGAGCAGATGGGTAATGCTCTGCATCCAGCACCAGAAAGGCAGGGTGGACAACTGCTCCAGAATTCGACTACATGGAAGAACCAGAGAGGCCTATTCACCCTTACAGGTGAGCCCTTCTTACCTGTGAGTTTCTGGCTAGCCAGCTGCAATATGATCCAATTTTGGTGCTTATTTGCACATTTAGTTTCTATTTCCATGCAGTATTAATAAAGTATTAGGACACTTTTTCCCACTGAACTTGAGAGCAAGCAGAGACTCCCTTGACATTAGCACAGACCCTGAGCTTGCGGCAGGTTTTTGCAAATCAGGCTGAGATTCAAGAAGATTAATCAGAATTACTGTGGAAATACTAAATCATTAACAAATAGTTAATAATCAATAGTTAATCAGAAAAAAATTAGTGAAAAGACTGGAAATTTAATTTTTTATATCTGATGGGAAAACCAAGCAGAAAATGATGGCTTCATCTCAGATTCACTAATCATTTTTAATCTATTTATTATCTGGAGTTGTTACTCAGAATGATAATAGAAAGAAGTCACTTGGAACTAAACAGAGGTTCACATCAGACATAAAATCTCACAAAGTACTTTTGTTATCAAAAACTCTGTAAAGTCCTAAAAACATGGGCCTATTCCAGAACCCAGAGAAACCGATGGGAGCTTGGCCACTGATTTCAACAGGCGTTGGAACAAACTCACTGTTAGCTAAGCACACAGCTATCAGTGTGGCACTGAGCCTGGGTTAACATACTCTGCCTCTCATCAGGACTCTTTGTTCCATGGCATGTCTCAAGAAAGTCTCACAGCTAGTCATTAACCAAGCATGCTCAAAATATGGATGGAGATATTTGATGATGGTTCAGAGCATTTTCACGAGAACTTTTAAAGAACTGAACAACATGCCTCTTGCAAGGCACAAGGACTTAGCTGTGATGAGCATAACGAGAAGACAAAAACTAAGAAATTATTTTTCTGCAATCTGTAAAAAAAGAAAGTTGATAGCATCAGGCAAGGGAATAGTATTTTAGCAGGTAAAATGCCTTCCAACAGCTGGAAACTGGAGCAATACAACTCAGGCATGAAATGACAGTGAGGATTACTAACTAAAGGAAGAACACACTGAGTAGCAGTGGATTCTACATCACTGGAAATGTGTTCATCAGATTGGCCTTTTTAGTGAAACATATACTCAGACATCCAGGGAATTCCTATGGCTTTTGCTAAGTAGGAAGTCAAGTTAGTTCCAATGTATTAACGTTCCAATGCATTACAGTTTGCAGCTCCTTGAAAAATATAGTATCATAAAAGACAGTGTCACTCACAATTATTCATATGCCATTTCTTGCTCTCAGACCTGTCTGATTACACTTTAAATCAACCAGCACAGAACTAAAGGGAATTCCACCCTAGATCCTCTCCAGTTGTTGGCTTGATCAATGGTCATGAAGGAAAGGAAACATGAGAGAACCAGCTGACAAACAGCTTGTTGACAAGGCTACATGTAACCAGAACAACAGCAGGACAGTCATCTAGGGAAAATTTGACACCTGCTGTAGCAGAAATTAAGAGTTTACAGATGTTACAATTAGGGCAGTCAGCTTCTAATCCACACCCTTGTAATTCAAGCCCCCAAAATTCTCCAAACAGTTGTAATAAAGAAGAATCCAAGTAGTTAGGAAACTGAAGCAAACAGGGCAGAGCAGCTGTTTTAATTAGTGCTTTGCTTAACCTGAGAACCATACCCCTACTCACTGGGATCATTAAAAAAAATCAAGTTTTACATGGGTAATGGCATTTTATTTTGCTCTTCTGTAGCATCACTGCTAGAGATGCTACATTTTTCATTTGCAAAGAAAAACTAGCAATACTGCACCAAATCTTGGTCATAAAAAAGAAATCAAATTAATTCCAAATCACATACCTGCCTAGCACTAGGATACTGAGTTTTCTGGGTTCATCTTTATGTTGCTCTCATCCAATACTTTTTTCCCGCTGGACAATGAAATTTAAACCACAGCTGTCCACTGCTATTTTCATTCCTGGAGAGTATTCTACCTAGTTTTATGAAACATAGTTTATGAAGCATGAGCAAAATGAGTGAGTATATTCATATGCACATGCCTAATGGTATGTTGGAGTCAAAGAGCCCACTGTAAATAGCAGGTGGTTACAGGAATGATTCTCATGCTCAACATAGTTGATAGGGTTAAAATGCTATTCTCTAAATCCTTCAAGCTCAGTTCTACTGTATTATACAATACTATAAAATTAATTAGCATACATAAATATATTGTGATTAAATGGGTGAAGAGGGCACCCAGCTAGTGGCCTGTGAGTGCTTACATCTTGGCACAGTTTTGTGGTGGCAGTCAGTTATGCCAATGCAGACACTGCACGGAGGTGGTCAGCAGTAGGCAGATACCCTGTGCTGTATGTTCTAACACATCAACAACATGATGGGCAAAAATGAAGTACGGAATAAGCATTAAAAGGCAGTTGGGTAGAAAAAATATTTTTGAACACTTTTTCCATTCTTTGACAGCTAGAAAATCCCTTACCCGATTTGAGGAAGAAAACAACTTTCTCAAAGCTGGAAAGTTCTAATATTTTGGAACTCTGTTTTGTTTATGTTTGAGAAAGTTGTGGAACAGCAACAGGCAATGAAAGCATACATTGGCACAATTAAGTCTGGTAACTCAAGAAGCCAGATATTGTTTTCAGTTCTACACACAGTTTAAATTTGCCAACCCACTTGAATAGGCTATTTTGGAAACCAATGGTGACAACATGTGGATAAAGTTCTGCTCTGCTACTTACCAAATAAAGGAGTCTTTGGCTGGAAAAATAATGATTTGTGAACCGAAATGAAAGGAGGCAAGATGAACCTCTAAAGAAATGTTCAAGAAGAGAAAGACTACATATAGAAATGGTTCTAAGGAGACACTTTCTCCAAAGTAAAGTGTAGTTACTTTACAGGGGATGGAAAGATTCTCACGTTAGCATGATTAAGGGATCATGTTTGAAGAATTATAAATTAATAAATAAATAAATAAATAAATTGAATAGGCCTTCTCCTCCTGAGATCTTCCCTGTATACTCTGCAGTTTCCAATGCCTCCCTCTTTCCGGAAAATAATAGACCTTAGAAAACTTGTCTATGCTGAACAATTGAAAAGAAATATATCTTTTTCTTAAGGGGGCTTTAAAAAGAGAGCAGACAGTATCAGGAGAGGGAATGACATGTTACCAAATAAAATGCCAATAAACTACATTCAAGAAGTTTTATAAACCAGTAGATTTTTTTCCTCATATCACAGTTTTTTTGAAGAAGCACCATGGGAGGAGAAGAATGAGGTGACATCCAAGCTAGCTCTAAATCAAGTAGTTTGCAACACAAAGAAGCTGCTTACCATCATTTCTTGTACTTGATTCCACTTAGAGTGCATGACTGACCATATCTTTGTGCTGTGTCTCATTTAGACTCAGTTCCCATAAAAGAGGCACAGGACTTCTGCGCCTGTACTAATTCTAGATATTTGTGGTGAAATCTACTTCTCAGAAAAGAGCCAGAAAACTCACTCTTTGAAGCCCTTGAAACAGCACTAGGATTCTTTGTATAGTCTTGTTCAGACTTTTTGATTCTTGTCATTGTTCCTTATTTTATATTTCTGTAGTCATTTCTTGAAACAGATATTGCTTTTTTTAATATGTGCATTTTAGGCAGTAGCTAGCAAGGTAGGCTACCGAACCTGCATTGGATTCCTAGAAGCTTTATTAACAAACAGCCAATCAAATATAGCAAATTTAATATTTTAAGCTACATGCAAGCTCTGAGTTTGACATGGCTCCAAAGATAAGTTTCATGCTTTGCCCATACTTTGGGTTCGGTGTTATTTAACTTGCTGTACACCAAGATAAAAGCCTAACAGCCTGTCTGATAGATGGCTCAACCCTGATGACATTACTCATGGAACAGCCGAAAAGCTGATAAGAGTTAGAGCTGAACATATCAGCCCATTATGAAATGTTTTCTTTAAATGCTGTAGAGTAGGTTTCAGAGTAATTTCTGCACTATTTAAAGTCATCATATTGTGTGTACTGTGCCAAATAAAATTTTGGCACTACAGGCATGCAAAAGATACAGATTTTGCCAAAATATCAAAAGAGCAGTTCATTAAATATCTGTAGCAAAGAAACCATGTTCAAAGAGAAATTACAATGCCTTTCCCCAACATGCATGCTTATACATATGGAATTGTGAACTGTACATGACCGATCTGAGAGTTTCTGTGGAATTGCCAAAGGTTTTCAGTATTGGTCTAACTCTGCTCTCTGTAAAGTCAACTCAGGTCTTACCCTTGGCTTTTTCTGTGAGCAGAGGTAGGCCAGCAATGACTGAGAGCTTTAAAATATCCCGTCTTGCATATCAAATGCTAAACAATTCAATAACAGTGCTCTTGGGTTAAGGTGAAGGTACTACCCCATACAATCATTTTACTGTATGTAGGATCTGGAAATGCAGTGCGGTGCATTTCTGTGACTGCTAAAACTATAACATCTGGAATGCCATCCTGGAAGTTTTCCAGGTGATTTCCATGAGGAACACTTTGTAAAAGTTGTTACCCTTCTAAGCAGAATATGTTCCCAGGCCTGCATAGGAGCAGAGATTGGATTATAAAGTGCTAAATGTTTTTTACAACTGTATCAGCAACAATACTGTATGGATAACTATTCAAGGGAAATTATTTTTACAGACAATTTCAATGGATTTGTTCCAGTCCTCAATTAGATTCATATTTCTGGATTCAGAAATGTAAGATAAGTTATCCTATACTCATCCCTTTGTGAAATCAGGATATCCAATCTAGGACAAATCTCTTCAGCCTTCTTATTTCCTATCATTTTCACATAATGTTTTCAAAATCTAGGGCATGAGCAAAATGGCATGGGAGAGAGTGTAGAGAAGCTGAGTCTCTGGGAAATTTACAAAGCTGATGCTGGTCATTATCACATGGCCTGGACAGCCAAGTAGTTTGAGCATTTAGCAGGGTACGCAGGTACATGATTATGGGAGCAGACAATAAAAGGTATTTTTGGATACAGTGAGGCTTTAGGGGCTGTCTCGGTTGCTCACGAGGTGGAGCAATGAGGTGTCTCATTGGTACATTAGGAGTTCATGTCGTGAGGCACCAGCTCCTTGTTGGGTGTCTGTTGACTTTGAACCCTTGGTGAAGTACCCCTGCCCTAAAAACACATCACGTACATACTTCATGTTAGAGGAAAAAAATATTAAACATGACTAGTTTAATTAGATTAGAGAAGGAGAAGAAGAGTAAATGTTAGGGGAGAAAAAGCAAATAGGAAGCTATCTGAAGGTTTTGAGTCTTTAACACAAATTTGGGACTGATGTATGAGGAGACACTATAGGGAACAACAGAAAAAAATGCTGAGGAGGTAAATCAAGTAGTTATAATTTTTGTATAACTGGGTACCCACGAAAACAAGTCTGAAAATGCTGCTCAGCATGGGGTGCTAAAGGAAATATGGATAAAGTCAGAAAACCATCTCAAAGACACAGAAACAGCCTCACTACCCCTTATATATGTCATATATGTCCTGTAAGAACAACATTTAGTCAATAATTTCAGAAGTTCACAGCAAATCAACAGGCACAGCTGAGTTTTCCCCATGATTTATACCTCTAAAACTATCTACCCAAATAAGTCTTCCGGGTAATGCCTTAGACAATTTTCAAATATTTTTTTCAGAAAACCACACTGATTAATGTGATATTATTCACACAATTGCCACATGTAAGGTGCGACCACAAGAATAAGAGTTGGGGAAATAACTATTTTTCTTTTTGTAGACATTTAACATTGTATTGTTTAAACCTATTTCTTGATTAAAGAACTGCAGTCATCAACTGCATTTACAAATTAGAGAGAACGGTTTCCAGCAAAATACTTCATGTTGCATATTAATGGATATAGAAGAACAATTAGTGTCTTTTTTCAGGTAGAAACGGTTTCTGTATTTTTCTTTGCTTTTCAGTAAGAACACTGATAGACTATGATATGTTATAATAAAACCAATGAACTAAGAATTTCTGAGTGCTAAACTTACCCCATCTAAATTGTATTTATGATTGTGTAGTTCTTAAACTTTATGTCATTCAAGTTATCTTTTTAATTCCCTGATCACCAATTAAATAAGAGAGTTTTGAAATGTCTTAGTGTTATCTGTCCTAGCAGCATCAAAACTATGCTCAATTTGTACAGACATTGGTTGCATTTTTTAAAGATTCTTCAGCTCAATACCTTCAAATCTAAATTATATTTGACACTGCAATTGCAGAAGTTCAATGACTTTTGAGTGTAAATAGTACCATTTAGCCAGGAAACAATTTAATTGTTTCTGAAAACAGTCTGCGAGTTCAGCTTAGAGACTGTTCAACCAAAGTTTGTGTCTTTTAAATTTGAAAGGCTCATATATGCAACAGTCATTTATGTGATCCTGCTTGTAAGCCTTTTGATTAGGGAAAGTGGAAGAAAACAACATAATCTTGTGGGGAAAAAAAAAAATCTGTTGAAATAAGAAACCAGGTCATCTTGAAAAGGCGGAAAGTGAACTGAACACTCAAAAGATACAATTTCACAAAGAATACAACTTTCTTGTAGAGAATCATCTGTTACAGATAAGCCAAACCACTGAATAGTCAGTCATAAACTTTTTAGACCAGTGCCAGGAGCGCAAGATTTGTCCTGCCAGGACGCAGTACTGACAATCTCTTCTGAATTCACGGGACTGTAGACACTGTAAGGGTAGGACACCCAGGCTTGAAGAACGTCATCCTAACTGTGCCCCTTTCCTCCCATGGTTATACAGCTAACTGATGCAGATCTGGGCATCTGAAAATTTCGTTAGATGAATCCCTTTGTGCCCCAACAAGACCATGGCAGAATTTATCTCAAGGCTCATTTCTGAACCATGAGTTCCTTGTTTTTGAAGACAACAATAGGTTTGTAGCCATTATCATCCCTTTCTTCAGTACTCTTTTTTCAGGCCTTTTCTTCCCAAAGGGTTATAACTTGAAGTGGCCTTCCCCCATGCTCATACGCTGAGGCTCACAGTGCTCTATCAATCTGCTCATCAGACAAAAGGAAAGAAATGGGATAAAGTTAAAGAAAGAAAATATTTCAAGATTAGCCCTCCCAGTGTAAATCAGCATGTGGACCTTCGCTGGGTCACATGAAAACCTCACGCTCACATTTAATTTGCCCATCCTGAAGTATTTTTCCTCCTAATGCCAAATACCATAATGCTCTCTGTCAGTGATTTGAAATTATTGTATAAGCTACATATCGGGTACACTATTGTTAATGAAATGCACACAAGATGATGAACAACTTCCTTTTCCTGCTGGAGCCCAGCTGCAACCAGGCCCTGTATCCTTGATGCTGTAAATCAGGCCTTTGTACTCCGGGAGGATTCAATCAGCTGCAGGTGTGGGCCCGCCAAGGCCCGCCTGGGATTAGGTAGCAGTATTTGATATGAGATCCCAAACAGCACCAGCAATCTACACACCACATGTGGCCAGTCTTTGGAGAAAGCAAAGGAAAAACGCTGATGAAATGTGGCACAGGACCATGGAATGCAATTTCAAACTTCCACATCTGCAGGAAAGAGAGAAAGAAAGTTCCTAATTTTACAATGATGATGTCATTGAGAATACATGATAGTGAAAATGATGTGCCAAGGCTTTCATAAATTTAACCACTTAGGATGCTGCTAACCGAGGGTTGAGATCTGTGTGTGATATTCATTGTTATAAATGCATTAAAGTTCCGCGAAGCAACACACTGCTCTGCTGGTCTGTCAAAGGGTGTCTGTGGGTGTGTTTGTATTGTGAACGTGGCTGCATGGACCGAGCATTACCGCGACACTTGTACTCTATGCAGACACAAATCTGAGCCTTTGCTGAAGCTTGTCCACTAAACACTATCATTAAAGAGAGGTGATTTGATCAAACTTATTCCAGCCTGAAAAGGTAAAACACTTGCCTTCAACAAGAAATAACAAAAACGGTTGTTCAGTTCACTCCCTGAGGTTAAAAGTTGTGAAGAGTTTATTTTTAACATATATCCTTGATATCTGAGGGATAAAGAAATGTTAAAACAGGTCTGGTTTTGTTATTACTGTAAAGATAAAATATATTGAAAAGAGCATGTCCTCGATTTTTTTTCATAAAAAAATCTGTTTTCCATTAGCTTATCTTGATAGCTGAAGTTAATCATTATTTTCAACCATATATGATTTAGATATTATGTCATTAATTCATGTACAATCCATCTGAATAATGATTGTGGTTTTCTGCTTTACAAATTCATCTACTTCACTGAGAAACCAAGAGAGTCAAATTCCAAGCAACATCTGGTTTCCATTTTATGTAATTGCTATTTTCAGAGTTATAATCATGTGTTATTGTAAGGACCACAGTGTCAATCATGCTGCTAATGGGGAAAATTCAATGCCTAAATACCTGAGAGAACAAGAAGCTGACTTAAACAGGTGCATTTAGACACTTGGTTTTAAGTATAATTCTAGTCTACCAATTTAAATAAATCATTTTAAGAAGAAACTATATTCTTTCCATACCTTCTACTGAACCAAAGTTTAATACAAGCTTTCTACACTGTGAGCCTGGTTTTGTTCCCATCAGTTCAAAAACAGTAGGATTTGATCCCATGCAAGTTCCACTACCATTAACCCAGCACAGCTCTAAATCCAGTTTACTTAGCCAATGTCAGTACACAGTTAACCCCCTTTTGCAAATATGAGTGGAGGGGAGAAAATTTTAGCTCCTTTTAATGAATATAAGGTAGACATCTGCCTTATTTATCACACCCATAAAAAGGTGCAGAAAATAGACAGACATAGGAAAAACACGACAATCCATGTTTTCAGGTAAACTACTGTACCAAAAATGCAGTGTAAATATATTTTTATCAGCTTAATTTAGAGTTTGATTATAAGTAGAGTAAAAAGTATTCATCAACATTCAGAGCAGTTACAACTCAAGGTGTAGAACATGACAGAAAAAGCTCTCTGATCAATCTTTCTTGTATTTACCACTTCCTCTTTTTTATAATTTTGTTCATACAAATTTTCAGGTACAGCTGACTAGTTCCTGCTTAAAAAGTATGTAGGAAACTAATACACATTTTAATAATATCCATAATGTTTTACTATGGATAATAATGCATACATGGAAAATATATATTTACATGTGCAGTAATTTTATATATTTGGGGGGCAAGACTTTGATCAATTGTGGGGGTGTGCAAAAATACATTCATTTTTATTTCAGTACTCACTATATCAACCAGCAGGTGCTCACTCACCCATTACGTTTGGGTAGCAACACTCAATAAATACATAAAGTATTGTTAATCTCTGCTTTTGAAAACAAGGTAAGGAGAACAGTGACAAGTCTTGCAATCCCAGCAGCAGAGGGCTTCTGTGAAAATTGCCCTTAGCAGGAGCAGTAAAAGCTTTTTTGTTAGGAAAAGGAAGTTGCTTTCTTCTGTCTTGGTGAATATAGTTTTGAAAACATGTCAGTTTAAACCAATTAGATGGGACAAAAAAAACCATTGTCTGCACCGCCTGTTAATACCTTCTGAATACACCCATATTTCATCCCATCTTTCCTCGTCAAAACCTTCAGGTACACAGTGGTGTAAGTACGGGACAGGAATGGGTGGTGTTTAAGAGAATTAGGATTGAGAACGACTTTCCTGACCTAAATCTGAAAGTTAATCTCCGCTAGCTCCTCTGGTGAATATTTGAAGTTCAGGCTGAGATGAGCTGCCAAATTGGAAGCTGTGCCTCTTATTGCCTTGAGAGCCACAGCGGGCACACCCCGGCTCTGCTTCCCTGGGGCTTCAGCATTAAATTCTCTGCAGTTGCATCCACACAAGTAGTTTTGCATGTATGCACAACTTCAGCTCTGCAGGGTGTGGTTGGATCCTTTTCCAGCTTGGATAAGTGCCTTTGTGCACTGTGAGGCAAGAGCTGCATTTACCCATCTGGTAATTTTATGGCCGCATTAATTGACCTAAAGTAAATTTCTGCATTTGCTGATATGCACACATCAGTCAGCCATGATTATGAAGGATGTCTAAGGTGATTAAAAAAGATAAACAAGACCATGACACTTGGGAAACCCTGAGCTGCCATGTCACCTGAATTGCAGGTAACAGCCCACCCCTAGTAGGAACGTGCAAGTAAAGGCAATTTATATTTTCATTTTCCCTAGAAAACAATGACTGAGGTGAAGGTTCATCAGTACTGCTTGCAGGGAATGCAAAAACATGAAAAGAGACACACTGAATTAGTCCAGAACATGGTGGAGAACATTGCAATATATTCTGGGGTATTTTCCCATGTGAGTTAATAAAGCTATATGGCAAATACAAATATGCAGCTATACAAATGGAACACATTAGGGGAGTGATGGGTTAGCACTGGGGACCCTCACAGTTTTCATAAGTGATCCCTTGAGCGAGGGGTTGTGTTTGTTTCTCTTTTTCTTTTTTAAATCACTTTTCATCTCAGGATTAAGTACAAACCTTAGTTTTCTCTTTTTAAAAAGGACATATCAAGCCTGAAGAAACTCCTGAAGACTTCAAAGCTAACACTCCCGATGACAGAAGGTAAATCAAAAGAACTCCAGATTTATGGTTTTTTTTTTTTTAAATCTTATGATTTTGAGAGGATGCAGCTCATGATTTGTAATGCACAGGGTCAGTAGAAATGCAGACATACTCTGCATTGCAAGTCTCCATGTAAAGCACAAGACACATACTACACCAGAGGTAGCTCCTTACTTCTTAGGGTTGACAGCAAAATTCCAGGGTCTAATTTCACAGCTTTTATTTCATGACTAACTGTAATGCTGAATTTGTGGGTATAAGTCTTGGTATATCACATTATTAGTTCTGTTAATGTGTTAATTAGTTCTGTGTTTGCAAAACATTGCCTTAAAATAGGTAAATCAATAGCATTCTTCTCATATGCAAATAAATAAGTTAACTGGATTTTCCTCCTTCATAAGGTTATATTCTTCAGTTACAGCAGTAAACAAGGGTAGTTATCTGTTCTTCCTGAATTTACTTACTGTTATCATGCAAATCAACTTTACATTCCCCAAATCTGAAATTTCACCAATATTAATTTTGTCATCATTTATTAAAGTAGAGGGAACAAAAAGCTGTACCCAAAGAAATCTTCACAACCAAATAAAGCAGATAAAAATTCCTGTGCAACTCATGACAGTGAAGAAGAACACAATAAATTTGGCATTTTCCATCTCAGACATGGAGGCATGGAGAAGTTGAATGTATTATAATTTTCACAGAAGTTCAAATAATTAATTGTTCCAACAAAAATAATTTTATTAGCATCTTCTAGAAGTAAAATTTGTTGCAAGACACATGACAAATTATTCATATGGAATTATTTTTACTACATTAGAGTCAACTAAAAGTTGCACAATAAGCAGTAAGAGAATTTCTTGTCCATGCAAACATCTTAGTTTGTGTTTTGAGTATGCAGTTGTGTGGTTTCTCAGTTATTGGCAATGAAGTCTGTCTCAGTCAATTTCTTGGGACTCATCTCTGTGGTATTGCACAAAGACCACAGTAGAAGCCTAATTTTCATAAATAAGCATTGAAAAAACAGAGTTCCAGAATAGTATTTTTCAACTGTTTTCAGTAGGTGATAGTCAGCTGATTTTAGACTTTCAGTTCAGGTGAAAGTGACTTTCAGTTCACTATATGGTCGGGGGAGAGGAAGTCACTTCTAATCAGGATACTCAGCCTTGATGCCAAGCCAGATGACAATGTGAATATCTCAGGTGTCCATGAGCTGTTGTAATCATGTACTTGATAGCTCCTTGCTTTTGCCATCATTTTTAAGTATATTTGGAATAGGTGTCAATGGGGTACCCCTTATTTTCTTTTTTAACCTATACTTGTCCTACTATAAACTAGATGCACTAAATGAACCATTAGTGAAAGGCATTAAAACACAACAACAAAAGGAAGATCTTGTGTGGTTAAATTAGTTGAATAAATACAACTCTTAAAAGTTTTGAGAGACATCTCGATATTAATCCTTCAGAAATTCAGGGTGAGATTCAGTTGTCTAAACATAGATAAAACATAGGTACTTAGCACCATTTTAGATGGCCTAAGGTGTTCCACCACCTCCATGAGCTTCTCCAGATACGTGTGGGTCCATTGTACATCCTATGTTATAGGCAAAACAGCTTGTGTGGTTAGTTCGGATGTATCAGGGCATTTCAGATGACAGCAGACATGTATGTGTAAGCAGCTGAATTTTATCCATGAGATTCAACTCACACAGCAAGGGATATTATGTAGGCTACTAAAACCCACTGTGAGGGGTAGCCAATAAAGTCAGAGAGGCCCAGGCCCAGGTGACTGTAGTGCTCATTTACATATCTTGATCTAACAGCTGAATCCCACCTCTAATATCTCTTCCATCCTGTAGAAGCTAGGTAGGTATAGCCACAGATTATCCCTAGCCATAAAAAAAGGCTGATGCCAATGCCCAACTTTTAGCATGGGATCCTCATTGAAGATCTTTCTTAAGACTTTACATTAATTACATACTTACCTGACTCTGAAGACTCACATTCTTAAAATGGGGGCTCTTTGTGCAACTCAGCTGCCTTAACACAAGTACCGAATGCCATCAGAGACACCCTCTGACACATCCACATAAGGCTGGCAAGGTCTGACATAGGACCTTCTGGATCAGCAGCAGGAGGCCAGGCAGGATCCCATACTGAGCTTGAAAGGACACAAGGTGCTTACTGGTGGGCAACAAAATCAAACCATCTATGACCAAATCCCAGCTATGAAGGTTCACATCATGATTTCTAACCCTCCTCAACACTCTGATGATGCCTTAGAAGGATTTTTTTTATTTGCATGGAGAAAAAGACATCATGGTACATAAAATAATAAATGACAAGGGACAAAATGATCCAAGAAAACAATAGTCTAAATACCACAGTCATGTTATTAATGGTGAGGTCTCCAGGCAATAGAGCATTTTCCCAAGGGAACTCATGGTAGAACCATTGATTAGCTACTTAAAAGAAGACAAAATAATACTCTTAAGAACAAATATTTCTGTAGGGAATGATTCTGTATGTGATTCAGCATGATGACCTCTTAGCTCTAGTCCGTAGACATTTTCTTTGAGTGTGTGATACCAGGTAATGAATGTACAGACTCAGTGTAAATATTAGCTGGCTTAGGAGGATTTAAAAAGTAAACATGTGGAACACAGTTTGAAATATTCATGTTTTCCTCTCATAGTAGGCCAATGTAAACATTATTCCACATGTTATCAAGTAATTCCAAAGCTAAATGTACTCACCACAAGAATGGTCATGATCAAAATCTAACAAAGTTCTTTTGAAAGGGCTCAGTGTACATAAATTAAAGGTAGCCCAAAGAAAGACATGATTTCCTTCCAGCTCCTGGGGAAAGAACTGAGGAACACTTGCCCTTGCTATTCAGTAAACCAGGTCCACTGCTAGCCCAGTCTGAGCTCCAAGCAATCCATATGCAAGGCAAGGAACAACCTGTCTATGCCTTTGCCCCTCAGGAAGGCCTGATTCATGAGGCACAAGCAGAACGTGGTGCATGAGCATGGACACTGTCTTCTATGCAGAGAACAGCAATCATGGTGGCTTTCAGTGAGACTGAAGGAGGCAACTGTTTACAAAATGAGGAATGGTAGGATCATGTACTGAGCAAGTGGAGAATTCAAGCTTGGTATCATTTTCATTCAACCTTAGGGGCTCATACTGTCCCCATGACTGTTGCAATCTTAACTGCAGTGGCTCGGCTTCCAGAAAAGAGGAATGCAGTGAGTTCCCTTCATCTATGCAGCCAGCCTGCTTAATCACTGTTGATTGGGATAAGCTTCTCAGAGAAGGGCAACTATGCTTTTAAATCCCTCCAACACTGAGCACAAGTCTTCACTTCTGAGCAATTATTCAAATCCAGGTAATAAAGTTCCTCAGTGAAGTTATCTCTGCTCCATACTGAAGCAAGTGAAAATGCTAATCAGCATCCAGGATTTAGGAGTTGCAGTTTGAAGGAAAATGCTAACTCCAGGTCCCTGTACTTGGTCTATCCTATTGGCTAGTTTTAGACAGCTCCTACTTAACTTTCAAGACTAAGGAATGACTCATTGGAGGTCGTTGCATCCCTACAGGGATTGTGTAAGAAAACTATGTATCTGGATTCCCTGCCTGTGTCCAGATAGACATTTATAGACATTGCACTGCCAGAAACAGATGCCAAGAGAGGGAATTCTGAACCTGACCCAATGGGAAATAATAATGATATGCCTGTCACAAACTAATCATAACATCACAAATGGGGCAAACAATCTTTTATTGATTTGATTTATTTTTGGCTGTGTCTACAGTTTTGGTTTTCAGTGAATTAATGTCTTCTTTAGATGACATAATTAGAAAATATTCCCAAGAGAGACAAAACCAAAGAGTTTTTATTGTTCCTATCTGCACCCTATCTATGGGTGCTACTCCACTTTAGTCAGCAGTTACATTCCCTTATCCCAGTGATTAATTTCTTCCAAAGCCTTAACTGTAAATAATTACCTCCTGATAGGCAGATCCCATCTTTTAGATAGTTAAGCTTCTTTAATCAGTACATTCTTGTCATGGTTTAACCCCAGCCAGCAACTAAGCCCCACACAGCCACTTGCTCACTTACTCCTCCTCAGTGGGAAGGGGGAAAGAATCAGAAGGGTAAAAGTGAGAAAGCTCATGGGTTGAGATAAAGACAGTTTAATCGGGAAAGCAAAAGCCACGCGCTCAAGCAAAGCAAAACAAGGAATTCATTCACCGCTTCCCATGGGCAGGCAGGTGTTCAGCCATCTCCAGGAAAGCAGGGCTCCATCACATGTAACAGTTACTTGGAAGACAAACGCCATCACTCTGGACGTCCCCCCTTTCCTTCTTCTTCCCCCAGCTTTATATGCTGAGCATGATGTCATATGCTATGGAATATCGCTTTGGTCAGTCGGGGTCAGCTGTCCCAACTGTGTCCCCTCCCAACTTCTGGTGCACCCCCAGCCTGCTCGCTGGTGGGGTGGTGTGAGAAGCAGAAAAGGCCTTGACTCTGTGTCAGCACTGCTCAGCAGTAACTAAAACATCCCTGTGTTTTCAACACTGTTTCCAGCACAAATCCAAAACATAGCCCCATACTAGCAACTATGAAAAAAATTAACTCTATCCCAGCCAAAACCAGCACAATTCTTAAAAATATTATCTCAGGTTTCCTTCACAATCTATTTCTGGAATAATGTTTTTGGTAGTGAAAAAACTTTGCTACCAGTTACAATACTTTCATCAGCCCCATAAAAGGAAGAGAAGCTGCTTCAGCAGGGATCATTTATGGATGGA
>NW_008824618.1:708435-710820 GCF_000699105.1 Pygoscelis adeliae
CACACACAGCTTCTGCAGGATGCTGTAAGCCCATCTCTTTTAGTCACTCCAAGATTCAGAAGTAGAAGAGTATGTGACTTCAGCATTGCCAACTCGTAATTTGCATCCTGAGTCTTATGATAGTTTGCTGTTTCTTTTCCATTAAGCTTCAGCTCCTGGAGTCATATGATTAAGCAAGAATCTCAGCTTTCTCCTATAAAATAAATAGAATCCAGTTTCTAGACTAGAACTGCAAGCTAGAAAGAATGAACCAAAAGAAACCAGGAGTTTCCCAGTTTTATTTAGTCATGTGATTTTTGAGTCATTTTTTGACCGTTTGACGACCGGTACAATTTCTGAATGTCAATGGCTGGCAGTCCTGAGGCTCTCTCAGCTCACTACAAAAGGGGAATGAATGTGCTTACTTGCAGGGTTGCTTTACAGCATGACAAAATCCAGGGAGGATAATTGAAATGCTGGACCAGTTGTTAAATGTATATTATCTAAAGGCCACCTGCCTGGTAGATCAAGGCAATGAGTCCCTTCAGAACTATTGAGGGTGCTGATTTTTGCACTTCCTTGACTTCAGTGTGGTTTTACTTAACACATACACCTGCATAATTGAAATCGATCCAACCATAAGTAATACTCATGAACAAAAAAAAAGTACACAAAACAAAACAGAAAAAAAATAACAGAGTTAACAGGACAGGCACTAGACCAGTAAAAATAGCTGATGAACCTGGCCAGCTGTTGAAAAATTGTCTGTGGGATCAGTTCCTTTGTTCTTCTCTAATAATAGTTTTGGTTTATGTTTCTTTTTTTCCCCTCTTTTCTTTTACTTACTGTTTTCATTTTGCTTTGATGTTGAAAACAGCCACAGCTGCAATACAAAAATTATTGTTCCTACTTTCATACACAAGTTCATGCACTCAGAGGCAACTTTCTTTATGCATACACATTACACATGCAAATGCATACTCACACATATAAATATATACATACACACACAAACTATACATTGTCTGTGAATGTATCCTGCTGTCAAATGACTACAAATAAAAAGCAATAGTTTTGTCTAACAAAAAGGAAAAATTATAAATTTGAAGATCCTTTTAATTACTAAGTCCTAATAACACATAAGAACTTCTTCAAGTCTGTGAAACTCTGCAAGTCCCCTCAAATGTTCCATATCCTTATAGAGATATTACTCTCTATTTCTTTATTTGTTATATTTGCTGCAGATACCCTGAACATCCTAGACAACATTTTAGCTTTAAAAGAGTCACAAGTGTGACACCAGCCCAGATCAGTGCAATGTAAATATTACAGAAATCAAGCTTCCCAGATGCACAGTGCCAAGTAACAGAACCCCTTCCATCCAGCTTAGTCTAATATAGTTCCTCATATGCAGAGGAGATAAGATAGACCCTCCAGGGTGCTCTGAAGTCTAATGCTTTGGGCATATTGATAACATGAGGTTGTAGAGTAAATTCCAAGAGCCAGAAGTCTTCTAAAGGTTGTTCATCTCATTTCTTAAGTAAGTCTCACAAACCTCCTGTGATGTTAGCAGGTACCATCATCAAATCATAGAATCATTGAACCATCGAATCATTTAGGTTCGAAAAGACCTTTAAGATCATCAGGTCCAACCCTTAACCTAGCACTGCCAAGTCCACCATTAAACCATGTCCTTAACCACCATGTCTACATAACTTTTAAATACCTCCAGCGATGGTGACTCCACCACTTCCCTGGGCAGCCTGGTCCAATGTTTGACAATCCTTCCGGTGAAGAAATTTTTCCTAATATCCAATCTAAACCTCCCTTGGTGCAACGTGAGGCCATTTCCTCTTGTCCTATCACTTGTTACTTGGGAGAAGAGACTGACACCTACCTCGCTACAACCTCCTTTCAGGTAGTTGTAGAGCGTGATAAGGTCTCCCCTCAGCCTCCTTTTCTCCAGGCTAAACAACCCCAGCTCCCTCAGCCGCTCCTCTTAAGACTTGTGCTCCAGATCCTTCACCAGCCTCGTTGCCCTTCTCTGGACACGCTCCAGCACCTCAATGTCTTTCTTGTAGTGAGGGGCCCAAAACTGAACACAGTATTCGAGGTGCGGCCTCACCAGAGCCGAGTACAGGGGCACAATCACTTCCCTACTCCTGCTGGCCACACTGTTTCTGATACAAGCCAAGATGCCATTGGCCTTCTTGGCCGCCTGGGCACACTGCCAGCTCATATTCAGCCAGCTGTTGACCAACACCCCCAGGTCCTTTACCGCCAGGCATCTTTCCAGCCACTCTCCCCAAGCCTGTAGCGCTGCATGGGGTTGTTGTGGCCGAAGTGCAGGACCCGGCACTTGGCCTTGTTGAATCTCATACAGTTGGCCTGGGCCCATCGATCCAG
>NW_008824618.1:712826-723672 GCF_000699105.1 Pygoscelis adeliae
TATCATAGTTTTCCTGCTGCACAATGGCTTCCAGATCCTCCCATGCTGCGTGCATTGGTGTAGATGCACTTCAGCTGGGCTATTGATCCTGCCACATTTTTTTGGGGGGAAGAAACCCTAATTCCTATGTGACCATTCTCAGGCACTTCCATGGTTTCTAACACATCCATAACCCTTGTGTCTTTGCTGCTGCATGGGTCTCCATCTTCTCCCTCCACTGAGACGGCAGACTGAAGGACCTCACTAGCATACCTTCCCTCAAACACTGGTGTGCCGCTCCCAGGCTTATCTCTAGCAAGCCTGGTTTTATCCCTTTTCCCCTTCAAATCTGGTTTTTAGATATAATTATTCCTTTTTTGATGGGAGGAAAGAGAAGTACTGGGAAATGTAAATGGCTTATTCAAGGTGACACAGGAAGTCTGTGAAGAGCTGCAAATTGAACCCAGGTCTTCCAACTCCCAGTCCAGTCTTTATATCAGTCACAAAACCTTCCTTCCTCCACTAGACACTTAAAAACAAAAACATTTATAACTTGACAAACAGTTTCTTTCTTCATGCATCAAATTGGATGCCTGAAGTAGATTTATTCCTTTTGAATTTGACTCAATTTACTACATAGTCCCAATTATCGCAATATTTCTTAAATTACTAAAACGATAACAGATCCTAACTTCTGGAGCTCAACTTAGGAAAAGTAGCAGAAAAATATATCACACCAGCTCAGGTCGTAGAATCACTTTCTCAGATGGGTCAGGCACTAATCCAAGCAAATAAACTTAAGATCATTGATGCAACTCCTTGGACAACATAGTAATATAACTATACAAGAGAGTGGGAGCAGGGGTCAAGATTTTTTAGTTCTGTTTCTAATTATCATTATTATTATTATACAGCATTAACATTTTAGTTCAGGATCTCATGGCATTTTGTATTTCCCAACTAATATAAAAAACTACAGGTCCTACTTTCCAGATTTTACATTTGAAAAGATGAGATTATAACCTACCACAGACATGTTGAATATTATTTTGTAAATCCCATCTATTTTCTAACTCATTTTTCTTCATTGTAAACAGATTATAATAACTGCTACTTCCCTAGCAGCTCAGTTGCAGGGCCTAAATAACAGGGTGGGGAGGTGATTTTGTCTTTATAATTTATGATAGAGTCATGGGGGTCATTTGCAAGATGAGCGACCAGAGGACTGAACTCCAAAACTAGAGCTAAATCTCTAACTAAATATCACCTTTCAGAAAAATGTAACCAGCTCTGAAATATACATATCTGTGCATGTATTAAAGTTATATGTGTATAAATATACAGATAAAAATTCAGAAAGAGGATTAGTAACTGTGTTGAAATGCATACACACATGCACATACGTGTTGAAAATACTGCTGTCTCTTGGAAATGTCCCAAGAACAGCTTCAAGTGCTAGAAATTGTTACCATTAGTTCACCTTACCAGGAAGATAAAAAGAAATTGTTCCAAGTATCTGAATAAAGAAATATAGTTTATGGAAGTGACAGGAACACAGCTAGCGGCAGCAACATCTTATTTGAAGTTTTTAACTATTTCAGTATTTGTCTTCTAAATTACTCCCAGTTCTTTTTACAGTGCCAGAAGCCAGAGTGAACTCTCCTTCCTTTCATCCTGTCTGCTTCCTTTGGACACTTCCCATCCCTGCTAAAAACATTTTGTAATGTTCAGAGGTGCAGTAGATCTACAACAGGAAACAGCTGGTATTGAGAGCTGGCAAGGCACAGGGCAGCAGGCAAGATGGGGCTTGGGTCCCAGCACTGAAGCTCCCATGACCCAGCATGTTCTGTGGCTTCAGGTTATTACATGGTGAACTCTACCTAGAAACAGTAGCATGGCCATCAGGGGAGGCAGAGCCCTGCTGTGAAACAATGCTGACCTCTGACAGGTGGTATGGACCATATGGTAAGAGGAGAAAAATAGGATCTAATTTCTAGCTAAGGCTCACTGCCACAGCTGTAGATGGTTGGTGATAAGGTTTACCCGTGTGCTCTGCAGCCACTGTGTTCATAATTTGTTATACAGCGGGAAGCAATCTTTATGATATGATTTGGTGGGGGGTGGAGGGGAAACTATTTAATTTGTAGCTGGAGCCATTGCCAGCTCAACAAGAACAGCTCCAGCTTCCTCTTGAATTTTAGTTTTCCTGGAAAAAAATTTCATATTGTCTGCCACTCTTCCTGCCCCAGGGAAAAAGACCTAATGAGGGAAAGTCAACTGCTCTCCCTTTCCACTGAGGACTGAACAGCGTTCTTACAGAAGGGAGGAGAGGACAGGAAAAGCCCAACTTCTTGGGGATGAATTCTTCATCCTTAGACTTCTGGCTCTAGAGTGTCCATCCTCCTGCTAAACAGGGGAAAAATGGAGGAATCCTAAGATGGACACCCTTATTTTGAATGGAGAGATGGGTGCGGCAGGGGAAGCTGTCTATTTTCAGGCTTGCCAAGATGATAAAAAATGCTACTGGGAAAATAGGGGACAAACTAAGAATATATGTCTTCGGAGGAGAAAAAGGGCTGTGTGGAATGAAGAGATAAATGGGTGGTAACAGAACTGATGAGACTAGAAATGATAGGAGAGCTATAGGAATGGGGCACTGAATCATCTTATCCTATGCATCTGTGGGAGCTGGGACTCTAAGGTGACCCTCTAGGGAATCAGGTGCTCCGGGACTGAAAAAGGACGGGAAGAATTCCAAAGCTTAAAGACAGACCAAACTGTTCAATGCAGTTGTTTTTAAATAAATCATATGAAATATACTCATACTTTGGGAATTAATTCCACAGTTTTGCAAATCAGGCTTGTGATTTTTGGTCCTCTGGAATTGTCAACACTGTATGCAGTGCATAACCTCAAATGTGATACAGCTTTTTGTATGGGCGCAAGGAAGAACAATAAAGTGTCTCCTGGAGCATTTACAATGCTTATAAAATTATTTTATTTTCCTCTCCCAGAAACCGGGTTCATGAAGAGGGATGGTCGATCAACAATCATTTGCAGGGAAAGCCCACAAGAAGATTGAGTAGTTAAGGGGTTTTCTGTTCTTGCTAATCGAATAAAATTTATTTGTTCCATTTATTTTGCTTCTCCTGTTTTCTTGCTCCTTTAGGCTGGAGCATATAGTTCCATTGTCCAGGTCTAAGATGAAGACATACCCACATGGTTTTTCTGTGCTACCTAACATCAATGTCCTTCCACACTGCTTGGTTCTCCCACATATTGACTGGCCATTCTTCTGTCTGCACAGCACACAGGGATGGTGGTTGGTTCTCAGTTATGACCTCGGATGAAAGCAGACAATTCTTGAAGGGGACCTTTATATAAAGGCAAAAAGTATCTTCATTTTTGTTCTGTTCTTTATGCTGTCAGTTTTCTTGTGACTGCTGCAGTCTATTCAATTAGAAAATTCAGTTTCTTTTGCTGAAGTAGAATTAAGCAAAAGTTTGGATAATGTAATTAAAGGTACATTACTCTTTTGGCTTTCAAATGTTGCCTGAGTACTAGAGCTTATGGTATTGCTTTTATTTGATGTTGATCCTTTCTAGTCCTGACCCTTTTACCTTTGGTCCTGCTGTCAGTCACTCTGCCATCCTAGTAAGTCAATCAAACTACAGGCACTGTCATAGGGGACACCTTTTTTTTTTTATTTCAGAATGGGTGAAGCAAAGGGCAATGGTTGAACAAACATGACCTATCAGATTCCCATGAGGATCAAAATTTAATAATTTTAGTTGAAACATGTTGTATGAAGATTTTATCATTATAACTAGGGTTGATCCCAAATCCATGGTCACTGTGGGGCAAATGTGCCAACTCCAAGCCAGAATGGTTTGGAATGTTTTGTGCTTCATCTGCTTGTTTCCACTGTTTTCCATTTGATAGTACCCTGTGCACATGGGTAGAAGGAAAAGGAATGAGATCTGTGAGATCACTAGGTGTGGACAACTAGAGCACCATGACTGTGGAGTATATACCAGTGTACACTCTCATCTGGTATCCAGTCCACATCTACAAAATTATCATCTGAGTTTTTCCACAAATAAAGTCATGAAGTACTTCTCTGAGGCAATGTGTGGGGCTTTTACACTACAGCTTCCATAAAGGAGCAGCTTAAACAGGTGAGTAGAAGAGTAGCACAGTGAAAAAAAAAAACCTAAAAGATTTACCAACTAGCCAGAAGGCACTGGGTGGTGATTTGGCCTGAGCCATTGGCTAATATCACCAAGTGACCTTTCACTAGTTGTTTGACCTCTTTATGCCTCAGCAAGTTCAGCTGGAAATAAAAGCAAGACTTCACTGGAAACCAGACATTGAGTGTAAACTGTGGTTTCCTAGACAAATAAATTACAAAAGAAAGTTTTATAGGAGTCACACGGCCAGTGTCTAGCACTTTGAACAGACAATGGGTAACAAAAACCGTATGTGGGAATGCTGTGTGGCAACACTGCTGTACTACAGATTCCCCATCCAAATTTGCAAATGATCTAAACAGCTCTTATTTCTGAGCCTTTGAAACGACAGCGAGCCAAGCAGGATCCCCTTGGGGCAGTACCCTATCACAGCAGCATTACTACTGGTTGCACTAAGATATTTCACAAAGTAAAAGTTGATGGCAGAAGTGGGGAAAAACATATCTCTTCATACCATAAACAAGTATGAATCTAATCAGCTTTACTTTTCTTCATATAACACTAGTTCCCCATGATAAGCTTTTACTCAAAGGAATTATCCCATTGAGCTCAACGGGATTGTCCTGGTTTCGGCAGGGATAGAGTTGATTTCCTTCCTAGTAGCTGGTACAGTGCTGTGTTTTGGATTTAGGGTGAGAACAATGTTGATAACACACCAATGTTTTAGTTGTTGCTGGGTGGTGTTTGCACTAGTCAAGGACTTTTCAGTTTCTCGTGCTCTACCAACTGAGAAGGCTGGAGGTGCACAGGAAGCTGGAAGGGGACACAGCCGGGACAGCTGACCCAAACTGGCAAACGGGATATTCCATACCATGTGGCGTCATGCTCAGAATATAAACTGGGGGAAGAAGAAGGAAGGGGAGGACGTTTGGAGTGATGGCGTTTGTCTTCCCAAGTCACCGTTACGCGTGATGGAGCCCTGCTTTCCTGGAGATGGCTGAACACCTGCCTGCCCATGGGAAGTAGTGAATGAATTCCTTGTTTTGCTTTGCTTGCGTGTGCGGCTTTTGCTTTACCTATTAAACTGTCTTTATCTCAACACACGCGTTTTCTCACTTTTACCCTTCCAGTTCTCTCCCCCATCCCACTACGGGGGGAGTGAGCGAGCGTCTGCATGGTGCTCAGTTGCCAACTGAGGTTAAACCATGACAGGGATTTTCCTTAGTAGTGTGTGATATAGCTAATTGAAGGATGGCCCTGCATTGGCCAGTGACTGAGATTTTGAACATTTTTTTCCAAATTTGGTCATGTAAGTAATCATTTAAGTTTGGGTGAATGGAAAGCATTGCCCAAGCAATTGGGGAAACCATATGAGGAAGGCTGACTCCTCAAGGTCCCAGCTGACCAACTTATCTCACAGATCTGAACTACAGCCAATTCTTTTTAACTTTTATATCAGCAGACTTTCTAGAAGCCTGTCATCTCTGATGAGATCTACTTTAGCACTCAGTCTCAGATCACTTGCTACCATAAGGGCATTCCTAATTTTGATACAGTTAGTCATGTTTCATTACTGACCAAAACTGATATTTGGAGTTGAATACTTCAAAATAATTTGTGTGCATTTTTTCAAACTCAAAAAGCTTGTGGAACTCAGGAGGTGAATGTTGCAATGGAGGAAACATGCTGCACTCAGGCTATCTTGACTTCATTCCTAGTAGGAGTGCAATATCTCATAAAACTGGCTGCCAAAATTGAGACCTACAGCAACCCAGTGGGATTTAATAGCTAAGTATTATGGATCTACTTGGGAATTTTGCACCCTTTCTCTTCAGAACTCTGCCCTTGACCTCTACTACAAATTATCAACATACTGGACTCCTCTCTGAGCCCACTTGTCTCACATCTGATTGATTGATATGTAACACCAAGAGAAGACCATACATCACATCAGGAAGCCTACAACCCATATGCCTATCTGGTCAAGTGCTGTCTCACCGTCACCAAGAAGACACTTCAGTCAGAATGGTGGCACATGCTGGTAGCTCACCTGACCTCCCACTGTACCACGATCCCTTTAACCCCCAGTAACTCACATCAAATCCTGCCAACCCTTTATTTTATCTTTCGCACACCAGGACTTTTCAGTGGGATCTCCCTGGTAGAAAGAATGTGACTGTCAACTGTGGTGAGCCACTTTCTTGATGGGAATCTTATTGTTTGGCAACCAGCATTTAATTGCTTCAAAATCGTACTGAATTGTTTCCACTCTGGTGAAACCTAGAAAGCGTTGCCAGCAGACACAGATGGGGTTGTCAAGAAAATCTGAAGTGCTGATATGGCCACGTGCAGACTATGACTCACAGTAGAGGACTATCTTCTGTAGATCAGCTGAGCCTAGGCTGACAATTCTGCCACCAAGAATGCTGTGACTTGGCTTGTGCAAACACTAGTAATATTTATGTGACCTACATGATTAAGAACCAGACAAAATATCTCTAGACCATTATTCTTAGAGTGCAGTCTACATGTAACTAATTCAAAGGGATAGTAACTTGAATCAGCTAATACAAGGGCAATGCATAACAAAGTTCCTTCCTACTTCCGAATTAAAGTAGATTTTTATCTTATACAGGGAATACAAAGGACTTTTAAGGAAAGCCTTGTCAGAGACTTGCATAGTCAGAGCTCCACAACATACTGGAATAACACCAGAAGAACTTGTGCTCAAGTTTGTCAGGAGCTTGATAGAAGCAGGTATTGCAGTATAGGTGGTCTGTTGCTATAATCCCACTTTGCCTTCTTCCATCTTACACTCACCTTGATTCATTTGCTGTCTGGAGAACAGATAGCACAGGCAGTTCTTGCTGTGAGCAGTCCTTGCCCCGGCTGCACATGTGGCTGAGGAAAAAGCAGTTTCTTAATATACACACAGTTCTTGCCCTAATTGCTTTCACAAGAGATGATCACAATGTAGCTCTCGGAGCCTGTGTGAGTGAGTTGCATTCCAGATTGCTGTCTATCTATTGTTTTCCTCCTCGCTGTATGAAAAAAGTAATTCTGTATATAAAAAGCCTGTTGGGAGAAATGTGTTTTTTTTCCCCAACAGTGAGCAGATGGCCCACAGATTTTGTGCATCATTTGTAAATTATTTCAAAGTCTATTTATCTATTCCAAAGAGATTACTGGAATCTACATCTGCATTTTCATGTAATTGTTTCCATGTCACATGAATGAGACATAAGAGGGTTACAAAGGAAAGATGATCACCTATAACATAGCGGGCTGACATCTGCAAGAATTTGGGGAACCTATCTACAAAACTCTTCCTTACTACATCTCTTTCCTTAGTCCCTATTACTTTTTAATAATTTTTTTCAGTGGAGAACTAGAAATCAGTGTTACTGAAAAATCTTCCAGATGATAAATCACTAACTCACAGAAATTAGGACAGCAAGGATCTCAAGACATTATCTATTCCAATCCCTGGAGGAAAAGCAACATCAATTCTTCCCAAAACAGCCCTGACAGATGTTTGTTTACCTTGTTCTAGAAAACCTCAGAAGAAAATACGAAAATTTTACTGGTTATCAAAACAAAAAGGGAAGGAAGAAATGTGAAGTATTATGAACTGAGAGATTTCATCTCAGGTGCAAATCAAGACTTTCTAGGATGGAAAAAACCAGGAAACTTCTATATTATCAAGACCATAGTAATTGTCATGGCAATCTGGCTCTTTCTTCAGTGCAGACTAGGTTACTTGTCAATGTGTGGACACAAAAAGTTTTTAAGCATCTTTTCAGTTCTTGAGACGCGGGAGCTAGAGGCAGGATCTTTTCAGAGGTGACTTCAGAGATAGGCCAGAGGCAGCTAAATAAGTGGATGCAGAATAATTATGGACATCCACATAGTATCAGACAGCTTCTGGGGTGGCCTTGAATAAGCCAATGCTACAAGGCTGCTTTGAAGAAAGTAAAAGGACCAGGCTCTGATTCTGTGATTATAAGATAGATACATATGGGGCTGAGCTCCACAGATCTTCTAAAGAAAGACTTGAATGAAGAGAGGATGGAGACCTGCTGGGTGGACCAGGTCAAGAGAGCTCTTTCAGGAAGTTGTCTAACTTCAATGATTTTTTCAGCCATACTGAAATACAAGCCATAAAGATCTTGGCTCAATCAGTTTATGAAAGATGAAAGAACGGAGATACTCTCCATTTCGTTGATGAAGTCTTGATGCAATTTGACAGGGGAAGATGCAGTTAGATTTGTGTGACTAAAACAAATTAAACTTTAAAAAACATTATCACTTCATCCTGCATCTTAAAGGATGTACTAATCAAAATGATTGTTTAGTTACACCATAATACTTGGGAGAAACTATATGACCAGTTTTGGAAAAGCGCTGAAATCCTCAATAATACTTGATAATTCTACCTGGTGATTTACTTCTAAACATTAGTTTTATATCAGTCTGTAGAGTAAAGAATTGAGAGAAGTTTTCTGAAGGGCAAAAAGAGGTAAGAAGTTTACATAAAGACTAGTTGTTATGAATGGGGACATGGACCTAGTTATCTTGGTCACACCTTTCCAAAATGATGCTTATGAAATCCAAACTTTAGATAATATTCATATTAGTTCTATGTATTCTGGTATTACCCAAAATCTGCTGTCATCCATTACACACAGGAATTCCTGTCTTGAGAGCACAGGCATAGTTAAGAATAGATATCATAGCCTGCTTATTAAGGGATAAATAAGGTCATTGGGTGTTCTGTTGAGGATTTCACTTGAATGACAGGAAGGATGCTGTGGTCTCAATATAATCCAAGACATTGGAAAGACAGAGTCCTGGAAAGCTAACACAGGATACAAAGGGCTCCTCATTATTAAAAAATAAAAAAAGCATTGCAGGAAACCTACTACCAATACATTTCGGCATTTTCTTGGGGTTTTCTGGGTTTTTTTCCTAGGCTCTGAGTGCTAGGAGTGTGAATGGCAAGGGAGAAGAGAACCACAGATAAATTAAGGGGATGATCTTTCTGTCCTCCTAGCAGAAAAAAAGGTAATGAGTTGCACAGGCTGAGATCTGTGCCTTTCAATCCTCTGTGAAGTTTAAGGTGTAAAAATAATTGTTAATAATTTTCAGAAGTTTTCCTATTTCTTTCCATAAGGATGGTACAACTTCTACACATGAACAGGTAATGCATCTTTACCTCTCAGTGCCCTTAATTCTCATGTTAGCCCTCTTGACGGATGAAATGCATTAGTTTAACCTAATTCTGCACTCAATACATGACCATCTGAGAGCAAGGCAATGAACCTTGGTATACATCAGCTTAGAACAGCCAATGTTCTTTTCTGTACTTAAAGTTCTGCTAAATCTCTCTGAAAATGTACTGTGCAAAGTAAAATAGGTAAAGTGTATTTCAAATTCAGTTTGGACATTTGCTCTTAATTGAGTATTTTTGTGGTGTTTAAGTGTGTTCTTGAGACTAGATTTCTGTGCACATTAAATTTCCTTGTTCTGTGTTTATGCAAACAAAGAGCATGGTTCGGGGCTAAGATGAAAAAAGAGAAAATACAGAAGAGCTGGGGGGGACTTATCTTGCAGAGAGAAAATGTTATTATTCATGGATTTATTTATCCACCTTTACATCTGTTCATGTCTTTATTATTACAAGAATCACACAATAATCATAAATATTCATAGTGATATATGTTTAGCAGGTAGTTTGCAAACACTGCATCTTTCACCCTTGGGCATATATTCTTTGCACAGAGAGGCCCAGATCCCTGACCAAGGCTGTTACACTCTGCTGTCATACAGATGAATCACTCTGGTCTGTCACCAACTCAGAGGCTATAAGAAGCTCTGGAATGTCCTGAAATTGTCCAAGTGGAATTTGTTTAGGCTGTTTTAGTTGAAGATTATGAATGTTAAGCATTCAGACCTCTAAAGCTACTGAACCAATCTATTTAAAACTTGGCTTGAACTTGAACACTCAATGGGACATACATAAGTCAGGCTTTAAGTACAAATTTTATTGTCATAGCAGCTTTGAAGAGCATATTGTTTCATACTTATAACTAAAGAAAAGGGTTTTTGACCAAACATCCCCAAAATATTTGTTTGTGGGTTTAGGCCAAAGCTGAACATTTAATTTTAGTAAGAATTAATTTGTTAGAAATAACAAGGAAGATGGATTCTGTACCTGAACCAGAAAAGACAAGAAAGTAAGACTGGATAACATGTACAGAAAAACTCCTAGACCACAAGTTTAACATTGACATAGACATTATAAAGTACTATAAGAAACTCTCTTGCACTTTCTGGACAATCTATTGGATGGTCTATTATGGTTTGGGTTTTTTTTTTCCTTTCCAGCTTCAGTGGTCTTCTCTTATAGATCTGTTGTAAGAGCCAGTGTTTCTACATGTTGTGGTTTAACCCGGCAGGCAGCTAAACACCACACAGCTGTTCGCTCACTCCACCCCCCATAGCGGCATGGGGGAGAGAATCAGGGGGAAAAAAGTAAAATTCATGGATTGAGATAAAGACAGTTTAATAGGACAGAAAAGGAAGCGGAAATAATAATAATAATAATAATAATAATGATAAAAGAATATACAAAATAAGTGATGCACAATAAAATTGCTCACCACCCGCCAACCGCA
>NW_008824618.1:726552-738087 GCF_000699105.1 Pygoscelis adeliae
CGGAAATAATAATAATAATAATAATAATAATAATAATAATAATAATAATAATAATAGAATATACAAAATAAGTGATGCACAATGCAATTGCTCACCACCCGCCAACCGAAGCCCAGCCAGTTCCTGAGCAGTGGTTGCCCCTCCCTGGCCAACTCCCCCCAGTTTATGTACTGAGCATGACGTCACATGGTATGGAATATCCCTTTGGCCAGTTTGGGTCAGCTGTCCTGGCTGTGCCCCCTCCCAGCTTCTCGCTGGCAGGGCATGAGAAGCTGAAAAGTCCTTGACTACTGTAAGCACTACTTAGCAACAACTAAAACATCAGTGTGTTATCAATCAACATTATTCTCATACTAAATCCAAAACACAGCACTATACCAGCTACTAGGAAGAAAATTAACTCTATCCCAGCCAAAACCAGGACACTGCAGAAAGTCCTTAGGTTTATGGCTGCTTCGATACAGTACCCTACAGTCAGCAACCCGTGTTTATTTGGCTATGAACTTATAAAACCAGGATTTCACCAGATGCTGGTCTCTCCCAAAAGAATGAAGTCAATATTTTCATCACTAGTATACATTTTTCCCTTTGTTGTTGCAATATTATGAAGTACATCTAGCAAATGGTCTCAAGATACAGTGATGTTAAAGAAAGCATGTTCTGGACAGGGGCAGGAGTGAAGGGGATGCCCGTGGGAGCCCAGGGAGGACTTTGGCGTGGGAGCAAATATGATGTACTTCCATCTAGTGGCGAAATGCACTTCAGGGAAAACTGATGATGAATTTTGACCCTCTTGGGAATCTAATTCAAGAAGAAGAGTATAAGGTCAGGCAGAATTTTTACTGTGCATTTTGAAAATCCTTATTTTGACATTTTTAAGTATCCCGTCATGGTATAAATGTTTAGGGTTTAGAAATGCTAACTACACTGTAATTCAATAACAGTTTGGCATAGAATAGGAAAAAAGCAGACAAAATATTTGTGCAATTTTTCTGCAATATGCCTTCCTCTTTTGCTTTTCAGCGAAGTCCCAAATGCACTTTCAAAACACACATTGTACCTACGTTCTCTTCTTCAGACATTTTATATCAAAATTTCCTTGACTATAAACCATTTATGTTAGTATTACATGACGCCAAGCCTTTCCGATGAGTCCTGCACAGGGATTAGAGAGTCATTATGATGCCCCATGAACACACCCAGGACATTGATAATGGTCAAATCACATCCATGGTTATGCCTTTCAGAAGAATATTCTGGTTTGCTCTTTGTTCATTAATTAAGCAAAATTCCCACTGATCAGCATCTGAACACAAAGCAGTGGATTGATTCTTTCCTTTGCAGAAAGGTCTACGTTTTAGAAGTAGTATTACAAGACTGGACAACATCCAGTACAAGCTCTTCTCACTGAGATTTAAAAATTCTCTTCATCTTTGCCTTTGGACATACATGAAGAGGAAATAATGTTTATTAAATTCTTGCAGTTAGAACCACTGAAGAATAATGTGGGGCTTTTTTTTTTCTGCATATTTAGGTCCAGATCTTACGCCTATAACTATAAACTGACTTGTACTGTTACCAGTGAATTGTTCAGTACTCACACTTATTAGAACTAATGAATGCTTTTTTCCAACTCCTGTCTGGAGTAAAAACTATCAAATGTTTAATGCATATCTAGGTTCCTTTACATCATTAACAGGAATGCTGAGGCTTAATCTAATTATAGAACCTGTCATTAGGCGAATTCCAAAACATTTTTTATACTGTGTGGTGTATTGTATTGCATATTCCCAAAATGAAAGCATACACCTTCGAGTGATCTTGTGGCTTCTTCTTTTCTATATAAAGTGATTTTTTTCTAATGAAGATCTCATTAACTGGAAGCATTACCATAGCTGAATAAATAACAAATTTCTGACCCTTTAGGGAGAGCATGTACCACAGAATTTTTTCAGAATTCCCAAATTTTCTGGAGGAAATCACAAGAATGATGGTGGTAGCATTGACAATGGGACTGTCAGCCAGCCACATACAGAACATATCTATAAGCACCAATTAAATTTAAATACAGCATCAGTTATAATTAAGCATTGGTTAATTTTAAATTAAGATACACATGCACATTCCACCTTACTAAATGCAGGTACAAAAAAAAAATCCCTCCAAGAAAAAAGAACCAACCCTACATTAATCCTTTAGTCTCACTTCTGTGCTTGAATTCTTCACTTTCATAATATGTATCAACCACGAATCCACAAGGCCAACTCCCTGCCCATTTCAGCAAGCACCATCTACTGAAAAAGGAAATCAATAAGAGTTTGTCCTTTTTCATGGCCTTGACATGTGCTGGTGCACATTTACCCTTGCACGCAATACTATTGAAGTCTCAGTGACATAACTGTGTAATGTAGTCTCAAGATAGATGAATAAGTGGTGTCAGAATGAAAATGCATAACGAGAATGGCCATGAATGCTATTCTTTAAAGAGCTTTCAAAAAATATATGTATCTAGATTACTTCATCTAATCGTTTACTGCAAAGCGCACACACTTGTGCTTTTCTTGTATGTTCCCAAAGACATTTTCAGGCATTTTCTCAGCATTTTCTGGACACTTAGCTGCTGCAGCCACATGACCATTAGTAATGGGTAATTTGACTTCTTGGATTCACCGCTGAGATAAAAATAGAACATGTGGCTGATACATAAGGAAGCAGATACTTTAGCAAATTTGTGTTATTTTAGAGGGTCGGGAATAATTTATGTTGGGAAGGATGAAATTAAGCAACAAAACTCAAAACTTTACTTGCATCCCAAGTTTCGTTAGGGGCCTTTCCATATTTTTTGGCACAATTAATATTTGGTAAAAGAAGAAACTGGTAGCCCATTAGAAGCTTAAGCACTAAGTGACACTGTTTCTCAGGCCAGGAACAAAGCAATCAATTACTAACAAACAGCAGCAACAACAGCTGGTAGGGAACATTGTATAAGAGTAGCGCTGAATAAGCCTAGGGTAAATGAAATGTGTCTTTGATAGAAATCGTATGTCAGGCCTTCACTGATGAAGCTGCAATATTTCCCATGGTTCATACTAATGAAAAACAGTCCTCATGTCTTCCGGGAAAAGTTACTCTTTTTCAGCAAAATATTTCTGTTTTAATTTTGTTATTTCTACGGATATTTTCTGGAAGAGAAAAAAATCACTGTTAATTATCTTCAACAGTTTACTATTTATAGCTAAGACCATTTCTCTGTCATGCAGAAAGTATGTTCAATTACTGTTTAACAAAAAATACCGGAAAGTAATGATATTTGTCTTCCAGTTCAGGTGCCTAAAAATTACTTGTACAGGAGCTACTTTAGTACTGCCTAAAATCAATGTCCTTTTCTTCACATACCTATTGCATTCCTTTTATTTTCGTTCCCAAATACAAGGGTTGGGGTCTTACATATCCATTTTGAAAAATTTGACTTGAGTTTATAGTTCAGCCATAACTGTCAATTTGACAAACTGCCTTAGTTCATGACAAGTTCAAACAAACCACAATTGTTCTTTCTCAGTTTAATCAGCAGATAATGTAAATAGCATGGCCTACAAATTGGGCAACATTTAGGAATCAGTCATCCCAGGCTCTTGATATAGCCAGTGGTGAGAGAGAGGGAGGAACCTCCAACTTTCCGGAGGTGCCTGTTTTTTCCATGGAGGAAGCACGTGCCATCTTCAGGTGTGTAAAACTAAGTGATGTGAACCCAGGCTGAGGGGTTTGTGTCTCTGTAAAAGGTGCTTGGGGCAAATCTGATCTCCTTCAGCATTTGGATTAAGTGGCCCTGGAAGCTGGTGCAACTCATCTTCTGATCATGGATGTGCCTTTTCTGGATTAAAAGTTCCTCTTTCTTGGAAAGCTGAAACCATTTTAGAAGTGGATTAAGTTGTGCGTTTTATGTTGCGCTCAAATAAGTACTTTGTGTACTAAAGTTCAAGATATAATACTACCTCACAACTTTTGGTACTAGAGCAAGCAGAGTAAATGATGGATCAAACAAAACTATGTAATTCAGTGCCATCTTTAAAGGGGTAGGTTTGAATCTTGCGTAGCTCCCTAAAGCACCAGAATCATAACATATGATTCATGCCGAAAGATGTCAGGATAACACTGTGGATCAAACAGCAAAGGAACTGAGAGCCTGTCACCTCTCAATGACCAGCTCTAAGTTGGGCCATGCCAGTAGAATTGATTGAAAGTCCTCAAAATCCTCTACATCCAGAAGATGTTTATCAAGCTCTATGAAATTAGTGGGGATTCTTCATCCAGCTGAAAGCAGAATACAAATCTCAAAATGAGCGTCTCAAAGTGTCATTAAAAACGCACAAGCTGCAACTCTTTTGTTTGGACTGAGTTCTGTTCTGCTCCCACAACAGTGATTAAAAAATGTCTTTCCCAAAAATATAGCAACAACTCACATATCCCCAGTGATGTTTCTAAGCATCATTTGTTGATGGGTTGCAACTCAGTAAATGGCAGCTCCCTTAAGAAATTCAGAGTTTGGATTATACTTAACATTAAACATTTCTAATCTTATTCAAAGAGCCATTACATGATGTCACTGTGCATTTACAGTGAATCTACATACCATAGAATGTTTGCATTTATTTTTAAGTACGGCCTTTGAGCTACACTTATATGAAGCTTCAGGAGTATTTGCAACGAGTTTAATTCACATTTCCCTCACATTATTGACAGGAATCTCAACTGCTGTTCCAGCTTTGGACATCAGGATGAATAAAAGCTTGTTTCATGCAGAATACCCCACAGATGAATAAAAGGATGAAGTAGCTGCCTCAGAAGAGAAAACGAAGTACCTTGTTAGGCCTCTACCTCTAATAGACAGAACTTGTCATGAGCACTAATTTAGTGTAAATTTAAGTGCTTTTAAAAAGAAAGACAAATTAGAAAAAAAATCTGTTTGCTACCATGAAAATATCTAAACAAAGGCCACCAACTCCTTGTCATCTGCTGAGTATCCCATGGCTAAAAGGCAACCAGGTGGAATGTGCAATACATTTTACCAAACTGCTGGGCTCGCATGTTAAGGATTTGTCATTCCTCTACTAATAAAAAAAAAAAGGATATTCATAAATCCATAGCAATGAGCTAACATTTCAGCCCCACAGATACGACTCCCTGACATCAAGATGTATGGGTTGCAGCAAGTGTTACATCCCCAGAAGTGTTATAAAGCTCAAATCTGCCTGTACTCTTTTTCATATTGTAAATCTGTGATCCTGGTGTGAGCACCTCTTGTAGCAGGAGAGGGAGCGGGGCTCCGAATGGCAGCCAGCAAGAGGTTTGGAGACTTTTTGCACCTTTAATGACTTGCAAATCAAAAGCATGAAAACCAAACTACATTTCTCAAACCGTTTTCCTATTCAGGCTTGGTAGTCTGCATCATTTTCTCCTATACCATTCCTGTTATTCTCGATACTGGAGCGTCAGTCTTTTCGGTGCATTTTTTAACGTGGAGAGAAGGGGGTAGGGTGGGAGAAGGGATCTGTCCAATGATCTCAAAGCATATGTTTTTGATTCTAATAAGATTATGGATACCAAAGGAATAAAAATGGAAATCACTACTGCCAAGATATGAAAGAAAGTTTGCATAGTAAAATAATTTAAACCCTAACATTTGGACCCAATAAGGCTAACAGAACGTTTATTCCATATTTTTGGAAAGTATGCTTTTTCTGCACATTAAGTGGTACCAATAAAAAATAATGATTCTCACTCAGTTTATTTCTATAAATTATATTGTTTTATAGTTTTCCAGGGCATGGTTATATGTCAGATTCTATGGCAAACACCTGGGTGTAAAATGCAATAAGCTTGTTACTTCCAGTGGGGGTTGCGGGGAGGAGAGCAACAACCCTCCATTCTCCCCAAAATGTACCTATTTGCAGCTCATCTGAAAATGGCCAAATTCTTTTTCACACTTTAGGAATTATCATTTGCATCTCCTCTCAACTTGCTAGTGATACAAAACTGAACTCTTCAGGGACTTGGAACCAGACGCAGCAACAGCTTCAGACATAAACATGAGTTTGGTGGTCTTTGCCCAATGCCTAATGGGTGACCGCCTATATCATGGTTTTGCCCTTTAATTTAGCACAGGTTAATGTACATAGAACACGCACAGTACCTTTATGTGAATTTTTAAGAAGTTATGAATGTTACAAAAATTTCATAACCTTCAAAAGTTACGATGTTACAATGACTCAGAGATTATGGATAGGCTACAGCTAGGAATGCCCTTACAGCATCAATTTGGCCCCTTTTATGTATGCACTATAATTACAGCTGGTTGGAAATGTTCCATCAAAACTTTTTTTTTTTCTTTAGTGAAAAACTGTTTTCTGTGGGAAAATGTTACTTTTTCCAAAAATGCTTCAATTTTCCATGGGGAAAATGTAAGCAAAATGCATTCTTCTGGGTCAAGTCAACTGGATTCTAAATATTTCAGCTTGTCAAGCTGAATAAAAACACTCCCTTTCAGGTCAACATGGTATTAATGTGTGTACGCTAGAACTGCTGTGGTGCATCACAGAACTTGCAGCTCAGACCAGCTCCTCTGCTGCAGGAGACGTACCATGCAGTCCCCCTCTTGTTGACTGCCTCACCAGCCTGCAAGCAGCAACACAAGACCCCACACCATGAAAGCAACAGGAGTCACCTGAAACTGAAACAAAATGTGAGATTTATTTCATCATACTTTAGCCACCTGAAAATTAGTGATGGTGTCTAAGCAGAATGGTTAAACTCTCTTGATCAGAGAAAGTAAAGTCTTCCAGAAGACAATTTATCCTCTCCAAAGATAGATGATTAAGATACGTAACACTGAAGGGGAATTAATCTCTGCTGTCCTTCTCCATAAATGATGGAGCACAGATGCCTGCCTTAGACTAGACACCAACTTTGATGAAGGCAGTGAGATGGTCCTACCCTTTGGGTTGACATCCTTCCCAATCAGCTCTGTTTGTTCTGTCTCTTGAGGAAATGTGTGTCTGCCCTCAGTCCCAAAGTTAAAATGTAGAGGCAAATCATTGTGCATGTGCTCTGATGATTTCATCGGAGCATCAGATCAGCAAAGACTTCTGTGTAGGCCTAGAAGAGTAAGTATCAAAATTAATCAATCACATACCTTCAACAAATAGCAACACTATATATCTGTAAAATAAGATGCACTGTTTTAGGAAAATTGACATAATTTTGGTACACAAGGACACCTCCTGTCAAAAAAAGTAATCCCTTGCAAGTTATCAATTGCTTAACTAAAGGCAATACGACAATTCGTAACACATATATTTAGAGAAATAATTATTGCTGAACTATGCTTGCTTGCAGAAGTGTCCAAAGAGCAACCAAGAACAATGCACCTACATGGTAATCACTGCCCACACTCCATGGAGTAGGTATCCCTCTCCCTGCAGAACTTAGTTTGACCTGAAAGGACAGACGGAAGATAAGAGAAGGCAATACAACAATACCAGCTCATGATGGCATCTAGTGCCGTGTTAGAGCTATGTGTGAGAGGGGCTATTTGCTAAAAAGGAAGGCTATCCAGAGAGAAAAGGCACTGAGGAGAGAGAAGAGGAATATGAGAGGGACAAGCGGGGAGAGAAGAGGAAGTGGAAGGTGTATATGGCCAATTACACTGGAGGGAGAGTCCAAATGCATGCCTCAATAACTTTTGCATTTCTTGAATTTACAATACTCACTTTTGCAACCTTATAAAATGTTCATAATATTGTTTTAGAATACAGAATATAAACCATATGTGCCTGTGTCAAACTACATATAATATGCATGTCCTGGGTATTGTGTTTTGCAAATTTAGCAACAGTCTCACACACACGGCTCTCATTAGCATATGTGCAACCACAGTGAAGTTAATAGGATTAGAGCTTGTCAGGAATTTTTCAATTAAACTTTTTTTTTTTCATTGGAAAATACCACTTCATTGAAATTTAAACTGTGCATGAGAACCTAGCAGTTTGGGTGCAATTTGCTTTAGGAAAGGTTCCTCAGGTCCTGGAATTTTGATCAAAACCGGGAAAAATAAAACCTCAGAGTAACATTGCAGTCAGAGTACAAGGCTGGACACTGGAGAACCAAACATGAGTCCCTGCGGCATTGTTCACACAGCATCGACGAGATCCTGACTCAGCCTGCTGTTTATCCAGGGGTGAATTCTATCATCCCAGTCTGAAGTTGACTCTATCAAATCCTGAGTGATCACAAGACCATAACTTCTTTCTGCATTGGAGTAGTCTCTCCATTGAATAGGTTTCATATATAAAAGTTGAAAAGCCTTTACTTTGTCCTAGTAGGAAATAAAAAGCATTTTCAAATTCTAAAAGTTTGGAGGAAGTGGAAAACTTTTTCTCCCTCTGCTCTGTGCAGACCTATTGGCAAAACATCCCAGAAAACATCTCACCAGCATCATTGCTTTAACCAGCTATCACGACTCTCAAGATTCAGCAAAGACATGCTGCACTGAATGAAGGGACTTGAATACAAGAAAGGAAAACTCCAGATTAAAATATATGATGCTACTGCTTATTGTCTAACCCCTTCAGAAATTCAAATATGTATTTTTCAATTTTCCTAGTAGTGCACAGCACCTAATTGTGCCATAGCTGTCTAAGCTCCCACACACATTTTGACTGTATCTAGTGCCTCTTTGCAGATAGTTCCCATCCCCTACTAGCTGTCCCATCACCTTCTTCTTGTTTTAATTTAGTCATTGTGGGGGTTTTTTCTTCCCCTTAAATACATTTCCTTTAGAAGAAAGGTAAAACAGTTTGAAATCAACAAGGTTAAGGTTCACTGAAATAACTCTTAAATTTTCTGCCATGAACTGTGCTGTCAGAGTGTGGTATCCCTTTAAAGAACAGCAGATATGCTGGAAAGGCACCAAAGAAACTTCTATACTTCTGAACAGCATCTTTAAAACAGCAGCACTAGAACAGAAGAAGAGCTCAGGGGAATGCACAGAGCCACTTACTCTCCAAAAAATAAAGCTAGCAATGCTTCACTTTGTTGAAGTTACCAGCGGTCGGTCATTGTTGGTTGAAAACTAAAAATGTATACTTTTACATTCTTAGCACACGTGCACAGTGCCAGCTGGCTTTATGGCTTAGCTTTGCAACCTAGGGGGCTTACAGGATCTCAACATCTGCAGAATTATGCTTTGATTTCTGGCACCGTCAGATCTCAAGGGAACGAAACCAAAGCAATCGCCAGCCAGAACTCACATTTTGACATGTTAAGCAAGGGGCTGTTCCTCGGAGTTTTTGCCATTTGGAGAAGAGCAGTAAGCTATATACTTGAAGGGGAGAGGAGAAAGAAAGAGAAGCCGACAGACATCAATGTTACAGTATTTCTGCTACCAGGGAGAGTGGCTATTGGAACCAGTGTAAAGGAACAAATTATGAGAGGGATGGGAATGGAAGGAAATTGGCAAGTTCTGTACACTAGTGTTTATTTTTCAGTTGCACCATGTTCATTGAAATCACTGAAAAATTAAAAAAAGTATAATTATCTAGTGTTGAGGCTGATGCTAAAAGACAAAGACAAGATGAACTCTAGTGTGAGAGAAAATATTATACACTATTATCTTTCATAAAGGCTTCTAAAATATTTTTTTAATGCTAAAAACCTGGGATCTTGTTTAAAGATTTATGGCCATGCAACCAAAAATGTGGCAGTTTCATATTAAAAAAAAGAAGCACAGAAAAAGTTCAGCAGATCAGTAAAAGGTGGGTACTGTACCTATGTGCTTCACAGCTTTTATTGGACAGTACAAACAAAAAATCTGAAACCTGTGGGTGGGAACTTAATTTCCCCCAAGTTCTTCCACACTCAACACTTGAAGAATTGCCGCTCTGCAGCACTGGAATTACTGCCTGACACTCATCATGGCTGTTTGCTGATCCCAGGGATTTACAATAGGTCACTGGTGTTTAGTGACTGGTAACTCTTACCACCCTTTCTCACAAGAAACAGAACACAGAAAACTTGAGCTGGAGCAGTTTTTCAGGATGAAGACTCCAGTGATTTCTTTCCTGGGCAACAGCATCATTTCCATCCATATCAGCTCAGAATGTCCCTTGGAAAATCATTTTCCCAGTACATCACTTTAACCGCACCAATTTCTCTCTTTTTTCTTTGCTTCCCTCCTTTAATTCCTTTCTTTGCTGCATCTTCAAGTCCTTCACTATATTTTGCCTGCCTACCTCCTCCCATTTCTTATGAATACCAAAAGAAGAATCTTCCTTTGGTTTTTCCTTGCTATTGAGCCTGAGCATCTACATTGTCAGTTGCCAAAGAAGCACCTTATACTTTTGCCTGTACTTCCCCTTTCTGCCTAAGAAGAATTTTTTGTAAGCAACTAAAACAAGGAGATGATTAAAAAGGTTTAAAAATAAAAAGAAGATGAGAGGATGGTTTGTATTGCCCTTCCTTGGCAAGAAGCATCCCTCAGGCCCTTCTGTTGAACTTTCCTCTGTCATGATATCTACAGAAAAATGGAAAATATGTAGATACTTGATGTGTTGAAACTGTTGCAAACTAATAATGTCTCACAGCTGCCTCGCCCTCCTCTACTTTGAATTGTTTAATGTGTTTTACGTACCAACACTGTAAATTCACTGTCAGCATGGTCTTGCTGGGGCAGAGAGAACCTTTCTGTCCCATCTTTGTGTAGCACCTAACACATCTTCCGTGCGAGTCTAGGCTGCCTGTGATCTGTACCAACACAAATACGGTAATTTTAGAAAGGCATTGTGCTCAGATTAAATTTAGGGTCCACCAAGATGTTAACGTCGTGCTCAGGAAATCCCAGATTGCTGGAGGCTGGGTGGAAGGAGAGAGAAGACGGAAATATCTCTGCACGACCTTCCCTGGCTTTGGACGACTCCCTTGGCTTTTGTCAGAGCCAAGACACCAGGCTGAGGGGACCTTTATTTTGACCCAGCATGGCCATTCTCACACACAAACGTCCTTTCCCTTCACCTGCCCGATGGACAGGAGTAAGCACTGAAATGGCCTTTTGGGGAAAGAAGAGAGAGGTTTAGCACATTTAGTACGTGGGCTGTACGTTTTTCCTGATCATCTCAAAGGCAAGCACAAGGCTTTGAGCTGTAGAAGGACTGAGGATTGCTGGAGAATCTGAAATTATTTCCTTGACAGAAGGAAACTGCAGGATAAAATGACTGCAGTCATCTTGGATAAAATCCTGTTGTCTTCACAATGCTTTCACACCAAAGAAATCCTGAAACTGAAAAATCCTGAAAGAAGCCTGATTCTCCTCTAGCCACAGCCACACCGAAAAAAGATTAAGACCTTTTGTTAACAGGAATTGTTTCACCTACAGTTTCACAAATACAGAAGGTATCAGCAGTATCCTCTTCTCCACTATTTTACCTGTTTCATGGGTCTTAGAGGGAAAGTCAAATGTATACTCAGCAAATACAGTGGGGAAGA